>NW_026623397.1:128016-143709 GCF_030028575.1 Malurus melanocephalus
GAGATTTGCTGCAGGTAATGGTATCAGGGTATAAAAAATGGCAGCTGTCAGGGAAATCCTGAACTTATTTCAAAAGGCTCAGAAACAGAAGGTCCTTTGCTAATTAAATATTCTATAGAGCAAAGAAAATGTACAGGACAAACAATAAATCACACAGCTCCTTAGAAGTGACTGCACTTTGAAAAAAAAACCCGGTGAATTTTATGTAAGAAAAAATATTTCAAAGTGAGTCTTCTGTGCAAAGCCATATGCAGAAAGTGTTTCTGTGTCATGTAAACTTCATAGAGTTCTTCTGTTCTCTGYTCTGTGCCTCTGGGACCCTGTCTGGCACCGTTTGACAGCCAAGGAGCTTTAATGAAAAGCACATCAAGCCCAAGTAAGGGACTTTTTGATGTTAGCACCGCACATCACTAAAGAAATCAATACTTTTCAAGTGGTSTTGCACCTCCTCCAGTAAAAGCAGCTTGTCCTTAAGCCAGCAGCGTAAGAGTTTGAAAACACAGCATCTAACTCTTGCAGGTCTCACACTTCCATGGAAATGCCCATGAGTCCACTCATGACAATCCCAATGGGAAAAGAGACATTTATCTTGCAGGCAAAATGCACGTCAGTCCCAAACACGAAGCGTCCCAGAGTTTTATGTGAATATACAAACTCCTTTTGGAATGAGTACAACAGACACAGTGAGTATTTCTAGGACTGTCAAGACATTACACRATGTCCATCTGGAGCAGCAGAGCTGTCCTTGGCAAGAGCAGTTCCAATGGTCACCTCCCTCCATCATCTCAGACAAACCATGCTCTTCAGCAGAAATATATTCACCAAGCAGCCCTACAGCACACAAATCCCTAAGCACAGWAATTCATAGGGTCAACCTGATGAGGTGGGAGAATGAAGGTGCGCCTTCCTAACTGTAGTTAGATAAAGCAGCAGTTCTCCCCTGCACATGCCAGCACAAACTCTGCTGACCTCTGGAAACATTTTAAATGGCACTTAAGCAGCAGGCAGAGTTGCCTGGTCAACAGAATTTTAGAATGATCCCTCAAATGAAACATGAGTGCCTCCAAAAAAATGYACTTTTACAAATATGAAATATACATTGCGAAATGGGATTTTGATTTTTCTTTTCTGATGTGGAAAGTACCACACTAAAACTTTCTTGCACAAAATTCTCAAATTTTTAGAAAATTCTCAAAGCTTTAGAAAAAAAAATAGAAATAATTTAAATTATGAAAAATGTAATGAGCCTTTTAAAATCAACGACCAGTTCCCTTCAGTGCTGAAAACAAGCACTGAAATTTACTGGCTTTATAGGAGCTACTGTCCCGAAGTGTAACATTGCCTAACTTGCTACTTGTGATCCTACTTGTGATCTTAGGAGCAAGGTCATGATCCTACAACCTTAAAGTTAATTGCCAGTTTTTCTGCACACTTTGATGTGAGCTGGAGTAGGGCTCAAAGCAATCATGGATAYACTTAAGCTCCTTTAAATCAAAGTGACTACGGGAAGGGGAAGACGGCAKAAGCAGTGCCCTTGGAAACATCCCGTAAAAATGGAAATTCTCCCTTCCTGAAGCAACTCCCATTCTCTGCGTATCTGGAGTCTTTGTCAGCAGTTAGTAAATTAGCTATATTTTTTCTCCCATCTTTCTCTTTTGACTCCAAGACAGATAKAAAAGATCAAAGGTTGCACTATGAAAATGTTCATAATATTTAGTGGAAAATACTCAGCGTCACAGCTCCTTCTCTGTAGTATTTAACAAAACTATTTTTGATGGACAAGGAATTACTATATTTAAAAAAACCCTTCCAACTCATTATCCAGAGAACAGATGGGAGAAATGCCAGATTACGTACAAGTACACAGATGAGTGCTTTCATTGGACAACAATGGAAAGAGATGTCATGGYTGGTTTAGGAAGAAGCAACAGATATTGATATAATCACATTAAATGGAGAATTTCCCACTTGATATCACCCATAATTATTACTGTTTTAAATTCTTAGTATTTCAAGTCTTTGTGGGTTGTTCTTTTGGAAGAAGCTGCTGAAGGAACACCATATTTTCAGTAAAACAGGGATTTCATTTTAACAGTTGTAAAGCTCAAAATAATTTAGCTCAAGGTTTTTTTCCCCTCATAATTTCTGTAAACTTACACYGATTGCACATAACCGAACAACTTAATTCTACAGTGGTAGATTACATGAATTTGATGCACCTGTTGGAGCAGGTCCAGAGGGGAGCCACTGAGTTGGTCAGAGGGTTGGAGCACTGCCCCCGTGAAGACAGGCTGAGAGAATTAGGATTSTTCAGCCTGGAGAAGAAAAGGCTCCAGGAAGACCTTACAGCACCATCCTGACACGTAAAACTCACTTTACTCTAATCCCTAACACACCCCCCCAAGAGTGTCTTTCTTAATTTTTGTAATGGATTTCTTTCTAAGCAGAACTTCACAATTATTTTCACTATGAAGCATCTGGTCTTATGACTAAGATCTGACAGGACTTTTGCATTGCATAAAATAAGAGAAAAATTRCACAAGGATCTACCTTGCAAACATYTCAAAAGCCCTTCAAGCTTTAATCATACCCTGTTCTCATTAATCTGTACTGCCATGTSACACCTCTCAGTGATTTCCTAAATCCTGTGGAGCAATGCTGACTGGTCAAAAGGAGAAAAGAAGAAAATCTCGTGAGTCCTGCATAAGTAAGTGGGACACAGGAGACCWCTGCTTTTCAGCAGTCAGCACTCTAAGACGTAACTTATTGTCACATAAAGTGAAGTTGTGTAGCCCTGATTTCATTGCAGTGACCTGATGTTTGGGAATCTGAAGTTTTTGTCCTGGTAAATTGTCTAGTCCTTATCTCTGGAGATAAGAAAGTTAAAAATTTCTAGACATACATGGAATTTAGGGCATGTGGTTAGGGTCCTCTGCTTTCACACACTAAGCAGGATTTATACATTCAGGGACAAAAGGCCATGGCAGTTGTGATTCCACTCTCCTTGTAAAAGCTGGAAGCATTTTAAGAACACTGAAGTCAGAATTGTTTTTAAAGTTAGAAGAAAAAAAAAAAGAAACTAACTACAAATGAGGAGTTTTGTTCAAGAAGCTACTTCAGCACAATGTAAATCTGAAGCAACTGTACTTCTAACTGAAGTGGACAGTAATCATTTACACTTACACGTGGAACATACTTAAGTACTGTTAAGATCAATTAAAGCCAAGTGTGCAACATTAAATTTGGGAATAGTCTCTTCCAAACAAAATGTTTTTAAAACTAGCAAATAACCTTGAAATGTACTACACCTTAAGTCAGCAGTTCCAGAGAAATCAGTGACAATCAGCAGAGTCCGGTGTCAAAGCAGTGTAAATATACTGGTGTATAATWGTTCACCTGTGCTTTGGCCAGACTTGTAAGCAAAAGCCAAGCAATTCTTTGTTATCCTGATGTCCACTCTCTACCTTTGTTAAGTTATGCCATTCATATTCCAGGGGAGTGTGTAAAGAAGACCATATGTCCATTAGATTAAGGATTAAATACAGTACTGCTGTCCAGTGCTTGGTGCTTTTCAGAGCCAGCTCCAGAAGTTTACTGCCTTTTTCTTGAGCCTGCTTGTAGTCATATTGAGATTAATGAGATTTACACATGAGAAGTTAGAGGGAAAACAATCTCAAAAACAGCTGWCTGATTCTAAAGCCCCAGTGCATTGCATCATCATTAATTCCAGAGGGTTGGAATCAATGGAACTCACTTTCTACACTCATAAAGTCAAATCTTCAAGAGGGCATTGCCTTTCCTCATTCAGTTAGCACTTGACAAGTGCTTAATTGTAAAAAGTTTTACCATCWTCATCAAAATGTATATTTAAAATTGCAGAATGGGTCAGATGTTCTCTCAGATAATAGAAAAGTTGTAACAAATACATTAGGAGTTGTGTAGTCTATCCCATGCTTCCTGTGAGATGATAAAACTCTTCAGTAGTTCTGCCAAAGTACAACCCTTGGGCCTGATTTCCTTAATGCTGAATATCAAAGTTTTTTTGAAACCTCAGACAAATTAATTGCCTTTTAAATGAGCAAAGTCAACAAAAAATGAATTTATGTAAATGTAAAAAAAAAAAAAAAAAAACAGAAGAAGAAGAAAAAATAAGAAAATACTTTTTAGGAAAAGCTCTAGCCCTCCATCTTCTGAAGCATTAACTTAATTCTGATAAGAGAAGGTTTTGGACAAAGGATGTGATTTGGTAATTAAGTGAAACACACAGTATTACTGTCTGGAAAATGACAGGTTTTACCTTCCCAATACAGAGATGCCAGCAGCAAATATCCCTTAGCAGTCATTTAGCCCATGCTCCCAAGCAGCAAAACCCCAGGACTTCCACTTTGTGTGATATTTAGGTCTGGTGGGGAGATGCCAAGACTGAGACCAACACAAGTAAGTGCAGGAGACTTTCCCAGCACTGCCAATYAATCCTGTCTGAGCCCAGACAACACAGAAAAAAACCTCCCATTCMAATGTAAACAAGAGAAAAAAGACTGGAATGGGAAGCACCTGGAAAAAAGTTATGGCTGAGGTGAGCTTGAGAACTGCAGGGAAGTAAGATAATAAACACGAGTAAATACTAGAGAGAGTAAAGGAAATAAACTTCCAGGCTTCAGGAGGAAAAACTGGGGAAAAAAATCATCAAAGGATATAGAGTAGAAGACATGAAATCTGCAGAAAAGTTTACTTGTCAGATCCCGCTTTATCCACTGCCAAAAYTGTAGATGCAACTTGAATTTTTGTTTGTTGTTTTCTCTAACCAATTTAAGGATAGGCACAGCCACATTATCATCCAAATATATCAATTCTGCAAATGAGATAGTCCAGTTCTTAACATAATCTTTCTAGCAGAAATTTTCCCATTCCCTCTAGTCCACAGAGTTTACATCTGCTCCTGCAGTATTCCAAGTGAGGTACGTCACAGATCTATACAAGAATGTTACTTCAGTCTCTTTACTGAAGGCTTTAAGTTGCATTTAATGCACTTGGTGACCAGGAACACTTCCACAATGTGAAAGAACTCAGTATTTTTTCAAATGTTACTGTGCCAAGAAAGTTATTCAAAATAAATCCTTATCCAAACAGAAATGACAATCAATCATATGGTRATCAATCGAGTACTTTCCTTATCCAACAAAATGATTACATTACTCAATCACATCTTATAAGAATTYCTTTAGGGAAAAGAGAGAGCCCCAAATCTATGCATGTCTAGATATTAACTGCAATACCCTTTGCAAAATTAAGAAGGAAATGTTTCTTCAGTGGGTGGTATTAAATTATTTCCTTGAAAAGTCTATTAAGATCCTGGAAAACATCATAGTAGGAAGTGACATAATGGAAGAAAAGATCAGGCCTGTGGGGCCTGCTCAAGATATGCTGTGGGACTTGTCCCCAAAGGAAGATTTTAGAGCTAAAAATGGTATTGCCTGGATATAGTCTGGCTATTCCCACCCACACATCTCTGTCAACAGCAGAAACGCCTCACCAGCACTTTCCATCCCACTTGTGATTATGTGCATTTATCCCTCCTGTTGGTCACCATTCATCATTACCCTGATGACTGCACCCACTGCCTACAAGATGCAATAAAATAYCAATATAATAACAAAGAAGCTACTTATGTGCATTGACTTCTTTTTACTTATGCATTCACAAACTGGAAGAAAAGAGCCTGAACTGTGTGACTTTTCCTGATCTCAACTGGACCTGAGCATAGACCACAGGCTGCCTTCTAGAAACTAGTGTAATACAGTGTGTAGCTCAATACTGGCAAAACATTTATGGCTTGGGGGCTGGGCTTTCATGATATTACTGCCTCAGAACAGAAAAAAACTTAACTTGTTCAAAACAAATCAAAGTGTGTGTGTGTGGGGGGGGGGGGAGGCCTACTAAAATGAGAAAAAAACCCAACAAAACCAACCTCAAAAACCTTCAGAATGAGACTGACGATACAAATCTCATGAGTCCCACATTTATGTGCTTCTATCAGGATTTTTGTCCAAGAAGAGAACAGCAATAAGAAATAGATGAAAGACAAATCAAGGCAGGTTACAGCTTCTTTAATTCTAGAGGGACAGCGGGAAAAGCAGAAAGAGGGTATCAAYGATGATCCTAGTGGAAAATGCCATTTTAATGCAAATTCTGCTATATGTAGATGAAAGGCCTTTTTTCCTTCAATTTGAAAAAGACTTGTCTTTCAAACAGCAGAAGCTCTGTTCTGATGACAAATGACATTTACAATTATTGCATATGTGAATTCAGAGCTGCTTCTCTAGTAACATTGAATCTGCTTTATTGAAACAAAGTTTTCATTGCAGAACCAGAATTCCTTGCCTCTTTCCCTCCCAGGGAACTCCTCCTAGAAAGGCATTTGCAACACAGGACCAATATAATTAATTTCGTTCATTTCCCAGGGCTGTTCTGACTGGAACAGTTTTGATATTTGTATAGACACTAAATTTGCAACCAGAGACGTAGGCAGATACATTACTGCTGAATAAATATCACTCAAGTGCAAAGAAAAACAGGATGAATTCTAGAATTGGGCCAGAATTCCCTGCTCAAAATACGTGTATTAAGTGTGTGTRTATCTAAGAAACTGCTGACACAGCACTGTGGAAAGCACTGCTAGAGGGCTTTCTGCTGCTGCCAACAATGTCATCATAAATCAGAARGATTCTCAGGAGCAGCTCTGTGGTTAACCTGCGTGAGGATACTGAAAAACAGCCCATTGTTGCCAGAAAATGACTATTTGACACTGTTTGGCATCATCTCACACACTTAGTGAACCAGACTTTATACCAATTTCTTGCTTAGCTTAAGCAGAGAATAAAAAAAAAGTAATTAGTATTCCATAAAAATCCAAACAAAACAGGCACCAGTCAATATCAGGAAAAACCCAGCACTCTCTCCCCGATGCTGAGCACTTCTCCAACCCATTTGTTTAAAGACAAATATTTGAACAGCTTTGTATCACATGTACCTTTAGAAAACCAGAAACTGAGAGGGAAAAGAGCAAAAGAAATGCTTACTTCTGGAAAAGTTTCATTGCAAGAACTACCATCTATGGACATCCCTGCAAAAACCCAGCTCACAATGGACCCACTTGTAAAATGAGCAGAAAATTGCCAAGACCTCAGAGACMCCAGGCAATTGCTCTCCATATTGCACATTGCAGTGGCCTTGGGATTGCCCCATCTTCGCCTGGAAAGGGATGTCAGTGCTAGGGTTAAATGTGCCTAAGATTACATGAAATTAATTCAGGCCTCAGCCTCATGGTTTCACCAAAACCAAGRTCCCACAAATGCTCCAAAAATATTGGGGCTTTCCTAAGTTTTCTAAATAAACTATAATTGATTTGGTGATGTTTTCTGAGAAGTACGATGCTCAGGTAACAGTTTTCTGATGTTTGTTTCTAATGTTTATAAAGATGAAGTTTTCTAATGTTTTAAAGCTACATGCTGAAAAAGGCAAAGTTTAGACCACCGTGCTGGTGGAGTTAACTTGCTGATATAGAAGGATGATATTCAAGGATGAACTCATACACATCAACACAATTTGAAAACTTCCCTAAACCATGTCAAAAGATGGCCAAAATCAGATTCCTAACATTTTTTTCTTTGTGATGGAATTAATTCTGTAAATTACTGCAAAATGAAAGARTCAACTAGCATGCTACTGGAAGGGCTACAGGGCACCAACCACAGCAAACGAGCAAACCAAACAAGAGATGCATTTCCTCACTAATTTGATGAAATCAGGAAAACAAGATTATAAAAACATAGAGCTTCACTACTGCATCTGTCATAATGATGTCAAGTCTGTGGTTACTTGAACCCAATGTTTTTAAAAGCCTGGGTTTTTCATTGCTGTATTTTATTTTTCCTGCCTGAGTACCCTGGAGAAACATATAAATATGATTTACTAATTGTAGAGTGACACCTTCAGCGTCAGGAAGAAGGGAGCAAGGGGAATCCTCTGTCTGCAGGAATGACTATTTATGATCCCTAATCCCCAAATTCAAGGTGCCTTGGTGCATTTGCTCCCAGAGCAAGGGTGCACCAAGATATTTTGCATGAGATACCATTCTCCATGGGTATGCATGTGAACAGCCAAAGCACACACAACTCACTGGGAAGGAAATGAAGACATGAGTAGCTCTCACCTCCTCTGATTTCCYGAGAGCCAGAGAACTTCATAAGGATTATCAGATTTGTGGGAACTTTTTTGCTGTTCAGTATTTTCTGAAGTTCTSTTTTGTTTTCTCAAGGGTGGTTATTTTGGCCCTTGGAGGGTTTTATGAATTTTGCCTGCTCAACACTGTCTTGAGACAACTCACTGCTGGGATCTTAAAGACCCCAAACTGATYTCATTGTTGAAAGAGCCATTCACCCTGCACCCTTCACGTACCTTGCCTGGTTACCTTCTGACCGAGTACAGATCTYTCTTTATACAGGAAACTTGAGACTCCATGGCCCTGTTCCAGAGGCTAAACAAAAAGAGGTTGTAAACTTTAACCAATCTGCCTCCCTACAACTAGCTACAGAGACTAATTTTCTGAAATCAAATCCTCTTGTCTGGAAACAAAACACACTTTTGGAACAGCTTTAGGTCTACTGGCTACCATGAACCAAAACCAGGCTATCCTATTCTTTTTTTGCCTTCAGTAACCAGGGGTAACTTCAGAAAGTCTTTGACAGAAGCAGTCGAACCTGAACATTTAGGGAAAGCACAAGTACCAGCAGTCACGGGAAACAGACAAATCTSAGGTAAAAAGGAAGATGAGAAAAAACGGATGCAACATACCATGGTAACATTCCTAYGGTAGGGAAAAGCCCTTTCCTCAGAGTCAAGAAACAAAAAAAAAATCACTGAGAAAATAGGGGAACTTATTGCTCACAGCAACTTTTCAATATTGTGTTTAAGAGTAGTTGGTTATTGATGCTTAGGAAATACKTAGAGATGGCCAAAAAATGCACGCACAAGAAGTTCTCATTTGGAATGGATTCCTAGCAAAAAATGCCAATAACGGCTCACTTACTCTCTTTTTTACTTTGTATTCAGAAGGGGCTTTTCCTCAGCCTCATCCCTTATAGCACAGGTAGGTAGCATTCACCAATTTCATACAAATGAATAAAAAACAGGAACAGAAAGGTCCCTCTTGGTTATTTTGCAGTGGAAGTTGGGTCTTCTGTTTGTACTTGAATGGAGCCCCATCCATGCTTATCCATTTCATGCTATTATCGTGAGGTTAATTACACCATTATCCTAAATTACAGAMTGAGAACCTTGTTGAACTCTACTCTTCCTGTTTTCTAGAGATTAGCAATAGTTTTAGCTTTTCAGATGTTCAGTGTCCTCACTGTGAAAAGCAGCTGCTTCTCCAACCCTGTACAGACAATGTGGCATCACATTCCTTTCCAGAGAAGAGGTAGGGGTTGACTTTTCAGTGATGCTGAGCCCCTAGAACTAGATCTTCCTATCTTACTTTTACTTCCTTCAGCAGCATAAAAAATGGAAATCAACACAATACACTGTGACCATTAGACAATTCTCTTAGACTACATCACAGTCCATGCGTGGCTTTTCAGGTGTTTCATGGAAGGTTATCATTTATTGCTCACTGTCCTGAGTAACCCAGTCACTTAAGCATACGAGCAGAGAACCCAAATCATGGTAAAAAAAGAAACCCTAACAAAACACCTGGACAGTCTTGCCAAAAATGCCTCAAAACATTCCCCACAATCATGAAGTTTCTTTTTCCTTTTTTTTCTTTGCCCAGTAACTTTCTTTGTTCYTAAACATCCATAGCTGTTGGAAGGAATATTATCCATCTAAAAACAAAGAACGTGTTTGTTGTTGTGCTTTTCTTTTGGGAAAAAAAAATCGTATATATTCAGTGGAGCTTTTTGATTCTGTGCCCAGATACCGACATTACAAAACATAAGACAAAATTATAGGTACACAGCGTGCCAAGAAAATCAGCTCAGCGTGGCTTGCCCGGACCCTTTGAAAGAAGGCATGCACACTGTGTCACTATTATGATTTAAAATAGCTGGGCCTCCAGAGCCAGCACACTACTGCAGCCCAGCTCAAGGTGCCTGCAGATGCCTGCAGCAGCAAGCCAAGTGATTAGCTTCAGCACTGCCATGAAAGCACCACTTTGATTCCTGCTCAATGTGCATCTCGCAGCTCCATCTGAGTACAAAACAAACCTCTGAGGAAATGAAAGAAAGCTTGGGAGGGGGGAGGAAATAAACCGAGTCCTTTACACTAAACCTCATTATTATTTACTGTGGGAGTGCAAATTTCTCAGGTTCAGTGGAGAGGGGGATTTTCTACAGCAAAGGAGAAGAAAATGGGGTTTCTCRTTGTAAAAGGACTTCTTCTTTTGGGTACAGAATGGGTCACAAAAGCTTCCAATTCCCTGAGCTCGAGGTTTGCTAGAGGCAAGCAAGAGTCTCYGCACATGCACATGCACCACCCTGCCAGAGAGAGTCCTCTCAAATGCTTTCCATGTTACCTTCTACCTTCTGCATCACTGAGAATCAGGACAACACCCAAGGAGATTTTGGATGTGCTCTGACACTTCCCCAGACAAATTCTTTTGAAACTGGAAAGGATTYATTTGTTGGCACCAGTTGTTGGGGCTTTTTCCAATGCCCTCCAGCTGCTCTGGGATCCAGGTTAGAACACAGGTTCAAGCTGCTGCAAGCTCASAGATGTCACAGGGTCCAATACATGTGTTCACCAGCACAATGAGGAGACACACTCTGGCCCCAGCTCCCTCAGCCTCATGTCAGGCTGATGGAGGGAACATCTCCATTCCATAAGTTATTGCCTCGTAATTGCTAGCTGAGCTCAGCTAAGACAATTCCATCCTTCATTAAATCTCTAATTAARCCAGTCTCTGCCCTTACCTTCATACCACCTTCAATTTGTGCTAACTATCTTAGATAATTTCAAAGAGATAGCTATCTGTCCCTTAAACTGATGTGTACCATACTCTTCCAAGAGTTTTCTTGATGCTTTGCTAACTAGAATATTGGTCCTGTTCCTACACTTTTCCACCCGTGTCCTAAAATGAAAGCAGTTCTGACTGCAAGCAAGTATGTACCCACTCTGCAGACATCCCTTAAGTCACTCAAAATACTCACTCCTATTGTGAATGAACAGTRGACTTGCACGAGTTTTTTACCAGAATCTCAATTTAAATTTAACATGTCTGCCTTTTCCAAGGTTAGCAWTAACTTCCTTCAGAACAAACAGTGATCACACAAAATTTTTGAAGCAGTGCTATATAAATAGCAGCTATATTCTTCTGGACTTATATTTAACCCAATTTACCTCTAATAAATCATCTTGGTAACCAATTTCCTTTTCCCCCCCCCCCCCTCATTACAATCATTCTCTAAAAATGGACTAATTCACATTTTTCTGTAACTGTTTCTGAAGTTCTTTACTGTTTTTAGTGTTCTCCTAACTATCTGCTAGTAATTTATCTAGCCTAGAAAATACCTCTTTTATTACCGCTGTAATAAATTTATATTGGTTTTAGGTTTAAAAGCCTAGGCATCTATAACACCCAAATCCTCTGCTCTAGAATACTGTTTCATTGTTTTGCATTGATAATATCCAAAATTCCARCACCACTGGAAATCAGAATAGTCCCATGTACACACATGAAAAGGTTGGAGCTCTGAGAGTGCTAGACGAGTGACTCAGGCTTTACTCAGGAACTGAAGCTGAGGTGGTTGAAGATGCCTTTTTAAAGGTTACAATACAAGGTCAAAGCTTGGGGGGAAATACAGGGCAGCTGGAGAGAAAAATTACCTTGAATTATTATCAAGTGAGAGCTGGAGTAATTCCACTAYATTATGATGCTTCTGCACTGCAAAGAGGCCATAGATCCTAAAGACTTCAACTCCCTGAGCACATCTTTGTGTCTCTGAAGACAGAACAATTCATTTTTTTATAAGTTTTTCAGCTGGACTTGCAAGGTTAACASTTCCTTGCTTTGCAGTTATTAATCAGCCTCTCTCAGGAAGGGAATTTCCCTGCATCAAAATTGAGTTCAATTGTTTTTAGGGCTTTGTTTTACAGAAAAATTTACACTCCTGTAACATGTAGCTCTTTGAATAATAATATTAATGTGGCAGTCACTGATGCATCCAACGAATTTGCTTGTGTTCTAATTTAATTATACCTTCAGATACTCCACACAGAAATACTGATCTTCCAAAGATTGCTGCTTTCCTACTCTCATCTCACAGCCCTTCCACAGGTGGTGGAAAGAAAGGATGCCAACCCAAAATCACTGAAGCACTGCACTTGGCCAGTTTTAATTACAGCAGCCACCTCAGGACTGAATAAAGMCAAAAATAGGAGAATAAAGGAAACTGTTTGCACTTGGACAAAAGAATATGCATCACGCTGGGATCTTTTCATTTACTATGTCTATTCATGACTGAAAAAATCCACTCCAAACCAAYCACAAAAATAGTTCTCMTTTTGTTTCAGGTCTGGTATGATGTACTTGAACTGATTTCTCACTGAAACTGTACAGCCAGTGCACAGAAAACAAAAGGAAGGTGACCTTGTTTGTAGGAATTGCCATGCTTTTCATTCTCAAGCATAGCACTACTAAATGATCCTCCTCCTCCCCTTTCTCTATGCAAAGGAAGTTACTTTCCATTGACCTTTTTTCTAGCTGCCATGAGATTCATAAAACCCTCTGCACAGAGATTCAGATGGCTTGGTTTCAAAACCAGCTTTGTCACCCTCTGTCTTGGAGCAGCCTCCGAATGACCCGTTTGTTGTGAGCACGGCGTCAAGTCAGCCACAGCCAAAAGTGTGCTGCAAAGACAGCAGCACCAGGGCTGCCCAGGCTAAATCCAGAGCATCATGCCCACACCAATAAGCCATTGGACATTGCCACCCAAATGCTGTTAGATGGATCCCTGGACCCCGGGCCAGTGTGCCCCCAGGCACTGTGTTATCCAGAGAGAATGAACTCTGGGCTATAGCAGAAACCACAGCTCTTTGGCATCAGTGAAATGGCCCTATGTTCCTCCCCACTCACTTCTGATACCAAGATTCTGCTGAGAGATTATGGCAACACCTCTGTGGGACTGGCTGGTTGACCTCAAAACTTGGAATTCCCTTATGTAACATGAAGCAAACTGTGATTATGGCTCAGYGAGACTCTTTTTGAGAAGCAGCGASACTTCATCTTGCCCATTTCCTTTCTAAGGTGTTTTGCTCTAAAACCCCTCTGTTAGAAACCTGTGAGTAGCAGAATAAAGGATTCCTTCAGTACYGTGACAACCACAGCATGCAATCACAGTCACTGGTGGCATGGCTGGAAAGTTTCCAGACAACTTCAGCTATGATGAAGTGAGGACCCCATCTCCATCCAAACTGACATTCTGAATATATTTTACTCTTGGAGGTTTTGTTTTGACTGCCTCATTTGGCAGCATTATCCTACATGATAGTCAAGCCAAGTCAGATGTCTCTGTTGCCAACATTAACAAGAGTGGCACAACTGATGCTCACACATCCAGCTAGCCTGGGACAGACAAGGAGTGACAACCAGAGACAAAGAACTGTCAAAACAATCTGCACAAAGTGCAAGTGAACAAGAGGAAAATCATACACGAGTGGTGGCTGCATCGTGAAATGATAAAGCAGAAAAAGGACAGCCCAGGCAGGGCAAAGAGCCAAAGCACACTGGGATTGGCAGACATGTACAAACACAGAGAGAGAAGTAGATGTAACTCCTATTGTCAACATATATTTTAATAGGGATAATTTTAGAATACTTAACAAGGCCGTACACATTTTCAGTTTGGAAACACAATCTATTTGTTCACTCTTTTTCTGTGACTGGACAAAGGGCAGCATTTATTAGGTGAAATGTCTGACAAAGCCTTTAGTGCTGTTAATCACACCAGCTTCCTTGATATATTAAGGCTATTAGGACTTAACTAGATAAAGATGCACATATTACTAAGTGAATCACCTTCTAACTGTMTAATGGAAACCAAGTGTTGATTTAAGTGGAGTAATCTGTTTAAAAAAGGGAGAGAAAGAAACTGAAATAAACCCAAGACTAACAAATGTCACAGAAGGGTCAATGGCGAAGAATGTTGGATCCAAGACTTTTAAAATAGAAACTTACATGAATATTAGAACTCACTTGAATAATTCTCTCTGCTTGACTGTGAAAATACAGCATTTAACACAATTTTAGCTTTCAATACTACATGCATAATTGTCTATATGAGGACAGTTTCTGTGTCATGTAAGCATGTTCAGCCCTCTCCACCCTTAGGTTCCTATGCTACAAAATGATGTTAGTAGATTAATTTCTAGATGATTTAAAATGCACTGTCTAAAATAGTCCCAGCACATTTACACTGGCTGGGTTGGTGTGGTTTATGTGTTTATATGTGCTGTTCTCAAATATTGGATGGTTTTAGTATTAATGGGCTATGATTATGTTGAAGCCTGCACTGGCCAATATAACTATTCAAAACTAGAGGGGCGTTTAAACACAACAACAAAAAGGAATGCTGATTTGTGGTTAAGTCCCAGACACGGCTTAAGCTGAATTCCTGGCTGTGCCACAGATGCCACTGTGATACCTAAGGCAAGTCACTTCCTGTGCCTTGCCTGTAAAAGAGGGAAACATTATTTTCCTTTCTCCCATCCCTTCTCTCCTTTGTGTGCTTAACCTGTCAGAGCAGGAGCTTTCATGCAATGATGGAAATAACAAAGTTGCCACAGAGGTGCATCCAAAGGGAGGTGATCACACTGTTAACGCCCRTGGCACACAAGGTCAATCACACAGTGCCAGGTGGGGCAGCTGGATGGAGCCACCAAGTGTAGAAGTTTTGTGTTTTGGGACACAATGAGAGCCTGTGACATGTAGTCACAGCCCTTTGCTAACTGCTGAAAGTGGGATACTTTAAAAACACATTAAAAGTTATTCTAATCATACTTGTAGATTTTTGTAGATTCTTTTTATCATGCAAATCTTAATTTTCTTATTGAAAGGAGAATTGTAGTTTTRTGACGCCAGTGGGTAGAATGCAGGAACAGAGAAGAATCTGAGAAAACTATATTTGCCATCTTGATTTCCTGAGCTCTAGGAGTGGAAGATGTATTTTGAACCCTGTGCTCATATTCTATTTTCACAATCTGCCTATTTTTCTTCTTATCTTCCCTCTGACTCCTGTAGCTCTAAGTAGGAATCAGACAGCAAAGACYTATTCCCCTGTTCCTTTCCTGGACCATTTCTGATTTGCAATTTTTAGCTGAGGGTGGGGAGGGATGGGGRGAACAGGAGGAGTAGATAAGGTGTCAGAAGGTATAGACATTGTGTAAGAAAGGGAGTATACCTCCCTTTAGTCTGAATCTTTTCCAAGAGCTGAATAGATTCCAACCCTGAAAAGACTGCAGCCTGAATAGAGTCCTTTCAGCTCCATGCACTTTTCCTCCCTGATACTCAACTGCAAATGAAAATAAAGTATTTTAATTCCAGCCAGATCACTCTAAAAACTGATCTTGGACAAGGGAACAATGTCAACTTTGATGCATCTAATTTCAGTAAAGGTTCATCCTAGTGTATCAAACCCTAAA
>NW_026623397.1:143845-249820 GCF_030028575.1 Malurus melanocephalus
GAAGAGATGATCTTATGGCCATTTATTTTCCTTTAACCTATAAGAAAGACAAATAAAGTCTGCTGTGTAGCATGCTGTGCACACGTGTTGTTCACTTAAATCCTTTTTCTCTGATCAGCTCTACAGGGCATTAAGTCCATACAAGTGTTCCACATTCTCTCTGGGCATATGCACCGTGCATTTCCACTGCACATCAAATGTAAACAGTCTCTGCACAAGAGCGATGGAGGCTAYGTTTCAAATCTTGCTTGGCTTTATCTTTGAATGCCAGACAAAACAGGCTTTATGTGGTTTGATAAAAGGCTGAGTCACCCCCATTTGCAGACCTTACATCCACTTGCATACCTACTCAAATATAAACACCACCAGCAGATTCCCAAACCAGCAACTAATCTGAAGATGGTTTCAAAGATTATTGACTGGTAAGGCATTATTCAATTCCTCCAATTTCTCCCCCTCCCCAAATTCCTAGATTTTGTAGGATATATTGCATGTTACCTAAAATTCCTCTGGGATTTCTGCTCTTAATAAGCAAGCAGACATCTSTGCTGATCATAAACACACAGCCACTGCCAATGTTAAGAATTACATATATATGTAAGTATATATACTATGTAATACTTTGAATTGTAAAGGCTTACACTCTCTCCTCAGCATTCTGCTTCCCAACTGCTGTCTGYATCCAGAAGCACTAGAAATTTGCCGTAAAATCTATTACAACTGACTGAAACAGGAATTCTTTTCCTTAGGAGCACTTTTTTTTCCTTTTTACTCTTCATAAAATCTGTAGAGGAGTATCACAGACAACTCATGCAAATGAGTCATCAGATCTTAATTAGTCATTGCTTTTGAGTACTAGCATAACCACTGTGTGCCAGCTTGAACTACCTTCAGCCAGTCCGAAAATAAAGGAAATATTTGGTCTTGCTTAACTTCGTTTTTCGGTGCTGCAGAASTGTATACTCCCATTTCCCACAAATAAGCCAATAAACTGCAGTATTCTCACTATCTGTGGRTTTATGTTCAATATTAGGTTTTAAAAAAAATTTTAATATAATCCCATTTAGTGTGAACTAAGGGCTGACACTTCAGAAACAGAACACCACAAAACATCACAACAGCTTGTAAYACTGCTCTGTAGGCTAGGTAAGCTACAGCACCTAGAAACTATCCTACAGGTTATMGATTGCACTTGTCACAATTTATATTAAACTGTCTCAAAATTTATGCAAAACCTGATTGGTTTTCATTTGTGCAGCGATAGGATCTAATGATGTTCAGACAGATAAAGTGAATRCTAACACACAGATAAGTGAAGGCCACTCCAACGACCCTGCAGTCCTCAAGATTTGGCGCTGCCAACACCCCATGGATGTCCTCTAAAACAGGGGACTGCTTAAAGGACCTTTGTAAACAGATCAGATCCAATGTTCCACAAGGCCACGTGGGTGACTAAATCCAGCAGCAAGCAGCTGTGTATAAAGCCTGGCATTAAAAGGGTGAATGGAGCAAGACATAAGTTTCTCTGCCCCACTCATCTTATTTCTAGTGCAAGACCTGTAGTAGAGTCTTTAAAAAAAAAGTGTAAGAAAGCACATATGCATAAAACCATATTTTTTTTTATTTTACCAACTCATCGCTGACTACTGTTTAAAGTACTTGCTAAACTGGAGTTTACATACACACATCCTGTTTAATAACCCTCAAGTGAGCCTTTCTCCATGGCTTTGCCTAATCTCTCTCTCAGTTTGTTTCTATTCTAGCTACTGAAGCTTYTGGCAGCAGTGAATCCAACAAGTAATTGTTTTTTGTTTTCATTTTTTTACTGTGTATGCCTGATAATTTTATTTTATTTTACTGTAGGTGGCAGGATGGGAAGTATAGGACAGTGCAAATAGAAATCTATAGTTTTTCATTTTTTATCTACTGAAATAATATCAGATTGCTGAGAGAAAAACTATGAAAACTGCAAGGCTGCCTAATGACCCAGATTGTTGAAGGATGTCCTTAGTTGTAGTCCAATTTAYAGAAAATGGGCATCCTCCATCACAAAGTTCAGAACGGAAATTGCTTCCGTATGCCTGTACTTCAGCATCTGGAAAAAGACTAAGGATTAAATTAATAGGGATACTTAATCTTCCATATGCCTCAATATTCCTCCACATCCCCCAGGTTATTACTTCTGCCTTATTGCAAGAACTTCATACAAGATGAGTAACTGCTTAGCGGTGTTTGTTTGGATTTTTATTGATTTCACGTATCTTTTAAAATTTCCAGCCAATCCCACAGCTTTTAGTTATTTTTCTTGGTATCTGGAAGGCAAATTTCACACACCTATTGCAGAAGCTGCCAATATTCAACACCAGAAATGTCTAGTGCGTGTTCAGCCTGCAAAGTGCTGAGTATTTCCAAGCCAGACAATTTCTGAAGCCATCTCTCCAAGTGATGGTTCTAACCTCGCTTTCCAGAACTGGCCAGAAAGTCGAGTTGTTTGTCAGTCTTTCACCAGCGTTTCTAATCAACTAAAAATAAAACTAAAAYGTTCCTGTCCATTGGATACTGGTGTGCAACAAGGGCACCATYAGTCAAGGGCTTTCTTGAAGTTTGCACTAATTGCTATGCGACCCTAGGAAGCATGGTAACTGTTCCCAGGCCACAGAATGACATTAAAATAGAGGAAAAACCCACCAAGGTTTGTTCCTATGTTAGATAATGCAGTTGTTTCACATGAAATTGGAAAACTGGACATACACAAAGAATTCTTTCAGGTAAAGAAGCTGTCAAAATCAAACTTGGTGTTTTTTAAGTCAGGAAGAGGTAGATGAGACAATGCTTTTCTAAGTAAAAGGTTAAACTATCTAATGTGTGCTCATAGGATTGTAAATATGGAGCATCAAATAATGAGATGATAAATAGGGACAGACCTATATTTTGATTTATGACAGAAATACTATCATAAAAGTAATGTATTCATGGTGCTGAGCAAAACTATGTCACAACAACCAAAAGAAATCCTCTCAAAGGCATGCAACTTTTATTTAAGATTAATGTTTCCACCTACCATGATGAGGGAAAACTAAAATGTTGGCTCCTCAGGTSAAAGGAAAGACCTTTCACCTTAAATGAGCACTGCAGCATGTCCTAAACTTTTCTGCATTGCTTGGGCTGAGAGTTCATKATTTGAAATGCCATAATTACAATTTGCCCTATGATACACAAAACCAGCAGATTTTTAACGTTACTGTGAGATTCCTCTGCAATATATAACTCAAGTTTACATATTTCTAAGCAAATCAACAAGATAAATAAATCAGATATGGAACCTTTTGCAATGGGCAACTGTTAGTACATTAGAAAGCAAGAGMAGAGAAGAGCAAGAATGAAGTCAGAAAGAGGAACTAGAGTTATCAATGGTCATTCTCTTCATTGGAAGGTCAACATGGTTTCAACCAAACTGGTTTCTAACATATGTATGGATAAAATCAATGCTCCGGTGGGTGAAACAATTACAGAAAACTATTAAGCCAGAAGAAAATGTCATAACATGTATAAAAATGCTGCAACACAGTCTTCACGACTTTTTGAAAGCCACCTCAAACATGCCTTTGCAATTATTTCTCTTTAAAAGTTACAAAATCAGCACTCACCAAAAAAGGGTATCAAATATTTATCACATCCTTACCATTTTACTGAACTCTATACATTTAACAATAAAAGACATGGTAATGAAAGACGGAAAACCAAATCAGCATAACCAGAACTCCAAAGGCCTGTGAGAAGTACGCTGCCTTCCAGCTTTGGTTTCCAAGATCAATTCAGATTTGCACYGTCAACTCAACAACCACAGCAGCACCTATTTTAGGGTAGATGCTTTCAGGTGAAAGATCTATTTTTAATCATTTTAGAAGTGGTGCTATCTGCTTTCTGAGTAAATCTGAAAAAATGCAATGATCTCCGTGTTGCTCTTTGTGTTAGTACTGGTTAGAATACAAGGGCTCACCTTTTCAGCTGTGAACATGCAAAATGTGTATGTGCTTGGAATTAATATGGTCCTGCAGAACTGTTTGATTCACATTAAAAGGTGCCACATGTCTCACTACCACAAACCTCCTGCACAAATAGAAATCTCCACTTAAATCACTACAGTTGGACATTTAGCAACAAATAGCCTAACTCCTAATGTTTCATGTAACTGAAAAAGATTATTACAAGATTTTAGTTATGACCTTGGCAATCCTGATATTAATACTGTACTTACTGTCAGATACGGGAACAATTCTGAGTATATACAAAGGGATGGCCAGAAAATTGCTTTGGATTCCTATAAACATTCTTAAAAGGCAAACTTTTAAGTGTTCAGTTCATTGCAGATGATTAAGTCTTATTTTTAAAATAACCTAACAGAAAGAGAGCATGTCTACTGCTCAGAATGGTTTTTAACTTTTTTTTTTTTTTCAAATCTGGGTTATGTTATTCTACTCTGGGAGGTCCACAGGCAGGACCTATAGATATCGGCCTGGTTTGCAGGGACAACAGAGAGAGTCCAGGGACCGGCCACTTGTAGCTTTCACTGCATATTCTGGATGATTTTGTGCAGTGCCCGTATTTAAGACTGAATTTCCTCAGGGCARCCAGGCAACAAGCCTCGTTGATTACCTGAAAAGTGCAAACCGCGCCTGTTACAGCTAAATTAATGCCTGGCAAAAGGCTGAAAAAGAACAGATTAATGTGAAAATTA
The DNA here is from genome assembly GCF_030028575.1 of Malurus melanocephalus. Classification (NCBI taxonomy): domain Eukaryota; kingdom Metazoa; phylum Chordata; class Aves; order Passeriformes; family Maluridae; genus Malurus; species Malurus melanocephalus. Next base: position 148,584 of record NW_026623397.1, read on the forward strand.
AAAAGCCAGCGTTGCAGCCATTTATAGCCAAGCTAAAATTAGCGTAGTGAAAAGAAAACAGGAGCTGCAGGACACAGAGTTTCCCAAGTGCTCTGTGGGCTTGCTCCTGGCTGGAGCTGCTGGGCACACCCAGCATTRCTGCCCTGGCAGGCAGCGCTTGTGGCGTGAGGATGAAGAGCGCTGTGTGAGGAGGAAGGGCACTGTGCACACACAGCTGGGCCCATCTGGAAAAACTGTTTTTGATTCTGAGCTTGGTAGCGAGCCAGCTGCGGCCAGGTTCCTTGAGGGTAGGCTGAATAGTCACTCACAGATGTTTCAGGATAAAAAGAGAAGGCTGGCCACCGCAAATAAATCGATTTGCTGCAGCAATCCTGCTCAACAACATTCCCTGAGGTATCTAAACACACACTCTTGGACCGTGGGCACTTGGCAGGGTGTGGGAGCCCAGTCTGGGCGCTGTGCTGGACCATAGCTGGCTGGTGTCSCGACAGATGCATGGCAAGGCAGCTTTAGGAGAGCACAGCATCTGCCACCCTCAGCTTYGTGAGCAACAGAGAACAATGGCAAAGTCAAAATGTGCCTTGGTTACATGTTGGATCCTGATTTCATGATGGATCATGATTTCTTTTCAGGAGGCCTATCAGGCWGTGCAGTTTCCAGTTACATTCACAAAACCACCTTTTCAGTATCTTGCCAAAAGTACAATATTCAGCAGGRAGGAATCTGCAGGAAGGCTCTCGCAAGTGTGATTCATTCCTTTGGCCTTTTGTACATTAGGAAACAATCTTTAGGTTTCATGCTCACAAACTGCCTATATCACAAAGTCAAAGTTTCTTTCAGTGCACAAGATATACAGACTACAAGACTCTCCCTTAAATGAGCATCTCCTAAATTTACAGAAGAAAACACAACATTTTGATGATGCTAATACTTGAAAATTCAGATCTGCGCCATAAAGGATAATAATTCCTGCCAATACACTGCTGATAAAGCATTTTATTCTAAAATGTCCCTTCTAGGAGCCATCTCCTCTGTACTGCTGGCTGTGTATGTCCCTCCTCTTACAGGAGATTTTCCAAATGTGCAAAAGGTGTTTCGATGCTGACACTGCCCTGCAGCACTGAAAAATCTGTCCTCCTGAAGTCCCAGACTGAAAACTAATTCACAAACCAAATGGGATGAAACTGTTTAAAATATTTTGTCACCTTAAGAACCACCTGATATCCTTAACATGGTGTTCAGCTCAGGAAGGATTTAACTGTATGCTGAAAGCACACCATGCACCATGTACTTTATGGGAAAAAGAATGTCAATCTCTGAGAACAAAAATACCAAAAAATTAGCTTTGGCCACCATCTGCAGCTGCAGCAAAAATGTGATTCTAGCAYTGCCAGTGTGTTTTCACATTAACCACTGTTTGCTGAGTCCAACTGAAATTCTCTATTTTTAGCCTTTCAGCTACTTTCAGATAAAATTCCTGCAGATAGGACTAGCTGTATAGGGCAGATAACATACAGCTCTGAAACCACAGATGACCTCATGCAACTCCAAAGAAAGAAGGGTCTGTTTCTTAAAACAAGGCTAAAATTTAACCTGGCTATACTAAAATTATACAGGGAGTGTTTTACAGTCCCATTACAAGACATAAAAACCCAGTCACTATAAATTCATGGTGTACTTATTTGTAAGGATGTAAAAAGGAGTAATTAATAACCCCCAAACAGCTTATCTCTGAGCCAGTACAACACCAAGGCTTTCCCAGGCTTGCTGGAGATTTTACAAATTGCACTGAGAAGCTGCTTTAGCTGCCATTTGAGAATTATTTGTCCACACTGAAAAGTCATTGCTCTTTGTCACAAGTCACAAGACATTTTCTAGTGTTCCACACTTCTCGTTGACATTATGGAGAGAAAATAAATAAAYGTAATCCAAACTTTCTGTAAAGGGCTTCCATGTGTAAGAACACATATTAACCACAGATGCGAGRGAGCAGTGCACAGTGATTCTTCTTTGTGCTAAATGCACTCTGCCTTCCTCTCTTCTACTTCCCTCTTCCATTGTGTCCCCCCATATACCAAAAGAAACCTGTTTCCTTTAAAACACCATTATTTCCAGTAGACTGAAGAGCAGTCTTYAGTGCCGTCACTCAAGTTCATCCAAGTATTTAAGGAGAAATGTGTAAGGAATAGGCATGTCGCAAGTGAATCAATACAAATCAGGGTGCTCAGCCCTAGGGATGTATTGCTCACACCTCTTTTAGCTTGCACAGTACTTATTTTTCCAGTTTRCTGGATATTTCTTCAGAACAAAACCTTCATGAAGTTACCACATACTTCCAGYAGTGGAAGAAACACTCTGAGAGTTCTTTTCCTCAGGAAAAAGTTTTAGTCCAGATCCATGAGTGAAATAATCCTAGAGAAATGCTTTCACTCCCTCACCAAATCACTCCAAGACATCAGGAAAAGATTCATATTCTTCTTTCCTAAATAACAGCAAAGGCAAACCTGCATTTTTTTACAATAATACAACCTCTACCTGTCATCTATTTCTTCAAGTACAGCCAGCATTGAAATAAAGGGTTACAAAGCACTGTTAATTTGTGATTATAGAATAAGTCTGATTTTTTTGGATTCACGTCATTTGGAAGGAGAAACTCCATTTGTCATAAGGAATGAAAACCAGGACGGAACAAGGTTTGTTATTTCCCTCTCTAAGGAATTGTAGGTGRACTTATGTAAACAACAGAGAGCGATCAAAGGGAAATCTTAGGGACCATAATATACCGAGTTATTAAAGGAACAGAGCCTTTTATCTATTGTGGAGGAAGGAAGTAAAACATTGAGACATATGTAACATATACAATTAAATGTAGAAAACCCCAAGCAAGTCCCAAAAGAGACTGAAATCAATTAAATTCTGGTTTTTAACTTGTTCTGTTAAAATGACAAGTGAGAACCAAAAATGCAATCTGTGACAAAAATTACGCTCCATCACCTGGAAAAGCCAGGCATTCAACTCTATTTTAAGCTGAATTTTCCTCCACATCCTATGAAACAAGCACTGTTCGATCACAAACCATGTCCTCATTCACTGCCAGTTCAACTGAGGCTTACCTTGTCCTCCACTCTGTTCAGCCTGGCACCAATCGTGTTATTTCCTCGATCTTTGCTTTTCTCTGTGGAACAAGAAACATTTTCAAATTAATATATGGTGGTATAACAAAATAGCAGCAAACCACAACAGGGTGTGTTTAACTAGCCCACCAACGCTGTGTAACTGAACACCTTTGCCAGGCTGATAGATCCATTCCTTAAAAGCAGTTTTCTGTTTCTTTTTATAGCATTGGCCCACGCCATGGCTTTTAATAGCCCTAAGTTTAAGACATTTTCAATCTTAGTTTTATGCTTTAACTAGGGAGAGCAAAAATGTTCCCAATTTAGTTATGTTTTAATTGCAACTTAAAAACAATCTGCCACTATGCAAAGATCTCTGCAGCCAACTTGAATACCGCATTTGGTAACATTTTATCTTTTTTTCCACAATCTAAACTATGTAGAAAGATGAGTTTTCAAGTTACATAACAAGACTTTTCATTAGCCAGATTGGTCACAAACTGAGTCCTTTATGCTCCTTTTTCAGTCTCCTTTCAAAGCTATCAAACATCTGTGTGAAWATTACCAATTCCACAGGAACTCTGTAATCTTAGCACACCAATTTACTGAAAATATGGTGAGTCTCAGAGACACTAGAGCGAACATTTTTAAAACTTCACTGAAAGTAGATGCTTTAAGTATTTAAATAAGAACAACTCTAATTTAGAGGTGGCAATGACTAAATATTGTTGCCAATGCCTGATCTTCAGAGCACAATCGGCTGGCACTGTTTAAAAATTTGGCAATAAAAAGTGTTTTAACAAGTATTTTCCATTGATTATATGTTCATCAGATTAATTTTAGACATGTCCTTTATATTAACTTACCTGAGACAGATATAAAAAGAGATGGCTTTCCTATGGACTGGTCCAACCTACAAACAAAACAAAACAAAAATTTATGCAAAGAGTAGCCGGAAATTAAAAATATAGTAACAAAATGGGATTTGATTTAGATTGCTCTAGAGCTTCTTTAACCAGTGTAAAGTTTTAAAATGCCYATCACTTTTCCATGTGACTACCATTATTTCCTCTTTTCCTTGTTGCCTTGTCCTGCCAATATGGCATATTTAACCCTATCAGTTTTTTTATCCATGGGCCCCAATCACTGCCTAATTTACCAACATCCTTCTGCTGCTGTTTACAGACACCAAGGCTGGGTTCACTGACGTACCTCCTCTGCAGCTCCTTGATTCGCACCATCAGGTTGAGGTGGCCCTGAGAATATTGCTCAATAACATCTCGGACATCGTAGGGCTTCCTGGCTTGCTGTAAAGGAASAGACAAAACCCATGCCTTTAAGTCACAAGGTAGAGATATGGTCTGTGGCAATGCAGCYGTTTTTTAAGAGTAAACAATAAGTTCTTTTAACACTGTGCAAACATGTAAGTTATCTTGATTGTTGCCATGATCATACATTTTTGGTGGAATAATCCTGACAGCTTTCATTTCATCCACCTTTTTGTTACTGCAGGTCTGTATGCTTTTCAAGAGATAATCCACCCAACTGGAGCTCGAAAGAACTTGGAGCCAAAAAAAGTTTATCTGGAATTTTGTTCAGAAGTCCATGCACACTGCAGTTTTTTTGGGAAGTAAGGTTCATACTCCTTGGCCATGAAAACAAACAAGCTGAGCTTTCAAAACTGCTGTGAAACACTGGTGCAAGAAACACCCAGTGTCTGGAATTCGGACCTCATATATGGGAAAGATTTAATCTGACCTATTAGGAATAAAACAACTTTTGTGTAGTATCAAAAATAAAGGCAATAGTATCAACCTATAAACACCAAGATGAAGCAGAAAGCAAGTAAATGAACGTGTTGAAGGGCAGCAACAAATTAAATATATTAATATAAACTAGAGCTCAGTCAGTGCCAGAACTGGAGTTCCCAGCACAGGAAAGACACTCTCAACCTGTTAGAACAAGGCCAAAGATGATCAGAGAGCTGAAGCATCTCTGCTATAAAGACCAGGTGAGAGAGCAGTGCTGGTCAACCTGGAGAAGGGAAGGCTCCAGRGAGATCTCACTGGGGGCTTTCAGAACTTGAAGGGGGATTTGAAGAAAGATGGGGACAGACTTTTGACAAGGGCCWGTAGTGACAGGACATGGGGGAATGGCTTCAAGCTGAAAGAGGGCAGATTTAGATGGGATATTAGGAGAAAATTCTTTACTGTGAGGGTGGTGAGACACTTAAAAAGGTTGCCCAGAGCAACTGTGGATGCTCCATCCTTGGAAACATTCAAGGTCAGGTTGGGACAGACCCTGAGCAACCTGATTGGATGAAGATGTCCTTGTCCAGCCTAAATTTCTCTCATCCTTTTCAGAGAGGAAATGATGCTTTTCATGTCTTTTGAAAAATTTTGTATCCCTGTTTAKCTTTTCTTTATTTGTTCTATTTATTTATTTATTTTTAAACAGGAAGGTTTTGCTTTCTCACTGGCTTTTATCCTTGTGATGCCATCATCCCCTGTTTTAACTGACCTCTTTAAAAGCAAGGGGCAGGGAGTTTGCACAAAGATGACCTTTAAATATCTCTCCCAACCCAAACTATTCCACGATTCTAAGATTTCTGACTCATTCATTAAGCTGTTTATAGACACTTGGCAGATAATTTTCAAGGTTTAGTGAAAACCTTGGTCCCACTGAGTTACAACTTCTCTTTTCTTGCATCTTTTGAGAACAAGGACGACTTTTCAGTGGCAGCTTCCCAGATACCTTTTGAAGTCTTGAAAGTATTATGTCACCTGTACTTCAAAAGCATCTGATTCTGCACTGCTTTATTTTATTTCACAAACTACAGACTTTTCAGATTCCCTACCATAAATACATTTTTTTTCCTAAGATGAAGGATAGCAGGATGCCATATAAAAAACAATCTGTGGCACCTTCATGCAGTGCCCTGCATGTGCCTGGAAGTAGATCCCCCATTTCAGGAATAATTATTTTAATGACAACACTTCAGCAAGCAAATTATAKTTCAGTCTCCCAGATTCACCAAGTCAACTGAAAGCCTTGGGTGRATATGAGACACTCTCTAGTGGAAGGCTAAGCAGGAATGGGAATTGCTTCAATCTAACCAAGGAGCACAGAAGAATTCCCAAGCATCCCAGCTGCTGACACACATAAATCATAACTAACATCCACAAAGAAAAAAATATGATTCAACAATGGCATAAGCCTGTAAATCTTTCCATGGACTAGCACGGTAAACATGGTGATATTAAAAAAAAAAAAAAGTCTTGGATTCATTTTGTACTACAAATAAGCAAAAGAGAAATCTGCAAGTTTGAAAACTGCAGGTTCAGAAAAGTTGTTCTGTAAGAACAAAGACGCAGAGCTTTTTCCTACCATCCTCACACTCTGATATGGGAGCCTGACAGTAGTGCAGGCATTTCCCTGCCTGTTTTTCATTTACAGTGCTGTTTTTTTCTCTTTAAAACAAGAATTGAAAACTTGTGGTGAATAGAATTTATGAAAAAAGCTAAATTTCTGAGTACCACAGGGTGTTTAACAACCAATACTGATTTTTCTGTACCTACTTGACACTGAAAGCTGATACTGTGTGACAAAATATTCTTGATGTCAACAATGCATTAATTTTTTTAAAAGCAAAAAACCTGCAGCAGGTGATGAATGAGTATTAAAGAAACAAAAGCAGAAGCCAGTCTCACAGCTTTCCTTAACTGCTTCTCTTCTCTCCTTAGGTTCCTTTGCTACTTAACCAAAACTCTTCTTAAAATTTCCCCCCTCCTATATGAAGGTATGTAAAAGGCACAAAAGCCAATGCCAAATATTAAATGTGTCCCACTGGCTGTGGATGTTGTTGWTCCTTAGTAACTGCATGGACAGGGTGACAGATGTGGGAAAGGGAGAGGGGAACCCAGGAAAGGGGAATTTCTGGGAAACACAACCAAGTGACAGTAAAATAGAATGGGTAGAACACACTGTAATGCAGAGGACACTGAAGTACATTGTTTGGTAGAGTCCAATGTGGAGATTAGAAAAGATTGCATACACAGTTCATATGAGTCACATAAGATGATGAACTACAAGACTATAAACGTAAGATTTTCCATGGAAACTGTAACAAATCAGGCAACAGTTATGTCATGAGTAGAACTGCAACCTGTATTTTTAATTTATGCTATGTATAGAACATTTGCCATGGTGAAATCATACCACAAGTTAAAACCTAMGGAAATGAATTTACTCAATTGGGAAGAATTTACATGGAAAGAAAATTTTAAAAGTTTTCAAAATGAAAACAGGAAATCAGAACAAATTCTGGTCTCTGTATCTTTGATGGCTATCACAGTTGTATCCATGTACACAAGTTTTAAGACTTCTAGAAACTTTCATAGTAGGAAAACAAAGGTTATTTACTCATGAATCAAGATAAYGGGATAACTGAGTATGGTGATTTTCTTTCTGAACTTCAGTTGTAAGATTAGATTGTGTCAAAAACATCTGCTTTATAACTAATACATAAAATACGTTATTGGTAGGTAGGGTGAAAAAAAGCCTAGAAAAGCATTCATTTCTGAGTCTGCTTTCCCTATATTCTACAAAATTTTTCCTTAACCGTAAGTCATTTTCTTTAACTGATACACAGGACTTGTGTTGAATGTGATCTTTTGTATAGAATTTGAAACAGTCCTACAGACTTTACGAGAACATAAACACATCCATAAAAAAGGTATTAATTCTTCATAGTATTATGCTGGGTTCTTACATGGGCATCATCATAAGGACTATATTTAAACCCAGACTTTGAAATACAGCCTRAATTTCTCTCATCCTTTYCAGAGAGGAAATGATGCTTTTCATGTCTTTTGAAAAATTTTGTATCCCTGTTTAGCTTTTCTTTATTTGTTCTATTTATTTATTTATTTTTAAACAGGAAGGTTCTGCTTTCTAACTGGCTTTTATCCTTGTGATGCCATCATCCCCTGTTTCAACTGAGCTCTTTAAAAATATATATCTAGTCAAMTTAGGCCTACAGGTGTGTCCTGAAAACAGCTGGTATAGTTTAAGAACCACGCTGGGTTCATGCTGGGACCTATTTTGGAAAATTTTCCTCTTCCTCTCCTGCTTCCTATGCTGCCCCACTCAAAAGCTTCACAGGCATCTCTAAAAAACACTCCTTTAAAATGCTGGCCTTCCTTAGTATTCCAGCTAACTTTAAGCATGATTAGTCCAATGGACTTTTGTTGAAATTTGGTTGGGGATTTGTAGTGTTTTTTTTTCCATTAGTTACAGGAAGAAAATATCTGAATTTCCTATTTTTTGTAACATATATTTCACATAAACATAAATCATAGAAAGCAAGAATCTGCCAGAAAAAAAGCCGTACACACCTCTTGAATGCTGAAAGACAGATTTTTAAAATGCATCCTCTACCTTAATTTCAGGTATCCCATTAGTCTGCTTATTAGGAACAGAACAGTCATTACTTGGCACATGTTTAAACAATTTAACTTCTTATGATTATTTTATGTGCATACAACAGAACAGATTTACAACACACTTTTGACGAAAGAATAATGACAGTGGTTATCTCTTAATTACAGGAGAGAATCTCAAAAGCACCCTGTGGCTTGAATTTCAAGGTGACTTTGTGTATTAAGTTACTTGGGTGCGTTGGAAAACTGTACCTTTGGGACTCTCCAAATTTTTAAGATTGACCATAACCTCGTATTCAGAAATTATGGAGAAGCATCAGATACTCCCTACGGTCCTACTGGAGATTCTGCTTCTGAAGAAAGAGCAGCGTATCACTTGTGCACAGGAGTGCCTTGAGATCCATCCCATTTCAGCCAAATGACATTTTCAGTTCTTTAGCAGCAGCTAATATTGATCATTGAGGAAGAAGGAAGACTGCTAAGGAAAGATGAGAGACAACCTTGTTGAGGGATTGTGCAGATGGCCAGGACCAGGCCTTTTGCAGATGCAAAAGTGAGAGTACAACTGAGAAGCCAGATTAGCAACCGAGATACTGAACACAAACAAGTTTTAAGTATGAACTGAATAGTCCCATTCTATTCAGTCCAATGCTTTTTCAGCTTCTATCAAATCATCTGCCGCAGGGGAGTTYCGTTTATTTGCCAGGTGGATAATGTTGCACACTGTTCAGGCATTTTCAAAATCTGTTTCTGACAAATACCACTTGGGAGGTAGATATACAATGTGGGGATTTCTTGTTACTAAGCACTTTAACTAATACCATGACAAATATTTTATGATCTAAATTTATGAGAGCAATGATTCAGTAATTACCACAGAGCAAAGGATCACAATCAAGTTTTAGAATGAAAATAAATTAGATTTCAGTGGAACTGGCCACATTTAGGCAATTATTCACACAGCAGCAGTAGACACATCACTGGAATGGACCATATCCCTTGACAAGTTACAAGTGCTGACCAAGAACTACTAAGGAACTTCTCAGCAAAATGACTATAAATGTTATTTTCAAGTAGTTGAGACATTGTGCCTTTCTTAATTTTAGTCTAGTAATGATAATAAAAGGTGAAATGTGATAGCAGAAACTTTCTGAAAGCACCCTCTTCAAGAAAACTCCACACATGGGAGAATTCAACCTAAACAGTGACAGCCTGAATACATTATACATAACTAAAGAAATTTTCTGAAAAGCTCAGGCAACCTTAGCCATAAATTAGCTCATGAATTTAAGGAAAAATGAAAATATTCAAAGCAGAAAATTGCTAAAGAATTCAGGCAGTGCTTCTAAATTTTACTAGGAAATCAGATTAATGGGTTTGAAGTAGCAGTAAAATTGCCTTACAGATCTATTGGACCATCAGTCATCACCATCATTGCCATTGTTTTAATCATAAATTTTGTGGCCTTCAAATTTGAAGGAGAAAGGATATCCTCGCATTTTGGAGGGTCTAAATTAAAGGTGGGACAATTTTCTGGTCTATTGAAAGCAGTAGTAGTGAGATCATGTATGAAAATGTAGCCAATTAGGTCCCTCTCATTCTTTGCATTTTCAGTTGTGAAGACTGTTCTCTGAAGATTATCCCTTATTAATTAATTTCAAATAAGGTAATACATTCATTACCTATATATATATATACACATATATTCTTCTGCTTTAAATCAAGCTGAAGGCTGTTGACATGTGTTTTCACTCRATTAATGAAATTGATTTTTAGGAAGTTTGCACTCAGAATTTTTTATTCAGACSAGGTAATAAGGTTAATTAGCTACTGTTAAATGCTTATGGTAACACAGCAAATGCAGTGGTACTGTTAAATGCAGTGGCACACGGGAAATTTGTCAATGAGAGCCAGAGGAGGAAAGAGAATCCATATCTCACAAACTGGGAAGGAGGTCTCCTACTGTGCAGAGGGGAGAATGGAAAAGAAATGAGAAACCTTCCAATACACTAACAAATTTCCACCTTGCCTCCTTATCAGGACTTCATTATCATTGAGTAAGGGACAGAAACAAGGCTGARGTAGCATTTTAATCTTTAATCCTACTGGCTCGGCATGAAAGCAGCATACAGCTCCGAATTAATGGAGACATACGAGAATGTTTGCACTGCCAGAAAGAGACAGCGATAACAGAGGGCTAAGGGTCAAGTCCATTAGCAGAAAATAACATTTTAATTCAGACTGCATTTCAGGAGTTTAGCCTATTTCCAGTACATCCACAGTTGACTAACCTGCCACGAAACAACCACCCTATTGAAGGAGGGAGAGAATAGTGGGTGTAGCTCACCCACTTTTTCATTTCAATTACTGAAATGAATTGTGGTAGTCTCTCTTAAGTTTCTAAAAGAAACAATGGATCAGGAGAATAAAAGAGTTTATTTAGAAAAGGAGCYTTCTATTCACAGCTCACCTGGAACTTTTTTTTCGCCACAAAATACTGCATCCTCCGAATCACCTTGATTGCAGCGCGGTGGTGCTCTCGCAGCCTGTGGGAAAAACAAGGTGGGTGAGGGGGGAAAAAGCATCTTCATCCAGACAGAAAATACAGTAGTCTGCAGAAAATCCTTCACCAACACGTGAATGTGCAGTGTAAGGAGCTGCCATCCAGCCTAGGAGCACAACACAGCATTCTGCTGATCTTCCTCACCTTTCAAGGAGACTATGAAAATCCAGGGTTTTATCTGATCCATGCCAGCTTTGTACACRTTTCACAGCTAACAGAGGTGTCCACATAATCTCCTCCTGTGTCAAGCAAACCTCCATGCATCCATCCCAGTTTCATTTCCACAAAAAACCCCCCAAACTCTCAAGTTCCAGCCATAAGCAGCTTTTATACAGTCACTCCAGAAATCAAATTTTGAGGTTTTTTCGTTTGTTTAGGGGTTTTGGTTGTTTTTCGCCCCACCATTTTTGTACATGTTTCTTCACTTACATGAATTCTTTTTTCCCAAGAACTATTAAAAAAAAAAAAAAAAACCACTTGAAAGATTTTTGATTTGTCGACTGCTAAACAATCCAAATGATATTGTGGTAGCTGGATGTAACATCTACATACACATATTTGCCCAAACTGAAGTGTAACTTTATATAATAACAAAATAATCTTACAGGTCTTTAAAAAATATATCCCCCTCTTTGCCCATAYGCCTATGATCTAAAAACAATACAAATGTTTTACTCATTGTACTTTTAAATAGCAAATTTTCATGGTATCTGACATTTTTCAAACAGTGCCTTAAGACCAACAGTTGTTTCAAATTTTTCAAGGCTTGCAAAAATGATGTATTTTCCTTCTTAACATTAAAATACAATATCAAACATAAAGCCAATTATTAAGATTGCTCATTCTGTTGCTCTTACCAAGATGCACTTGAATGACATTACATCTTTATTTCCTTTTTAACCGCATGAACATCTAGCATTTCTACCTCTTATCCCAAACAGACTTCTAGGGATGGCTTTGGGGAGCAGCAGTAAAAGCAGAGTCACATTTTCCAGATSTTTTAACTTTATGAAATTATTATCAGCAATACTGATACACCAGTGCTGTCACATAGAGATGTCACCTTGCAGTGCTTTTTGTCCACACTGAACCTGACAACACTCATACTCACTAAGGGATGGAGAAATCATATTTAAGTTCTGTAAAAGTTTGTGAAAGATTGCATCTTTGTGATGATATAGCCTGGTATCACCCAAGTCTCTTCAGCTAAAAATAACCTGGAATTTTAGTGAGTATTCAGGCATTTTCTCCGGACATATCTCCCCCAGCAAACACRAGTTGTGCATGTGTTAAGTGGTGTATGTCTGTCCTTGGAATAGGTATTTCTGGGGGTCCCCCTTCTGAAAGCTCACACTTTTTAGTAGGAAAATAGCTTCCTGCAAAGCCAAATCAGAACAAAAAAAAGGAATATTTTCCTACTTCCTTTTGCCTCTCATATGGGTTCTTTCTGTTACAGAAATTATTCACATTTAGCAATGATAGAAAAGATTACTCTCTCCAGAAACAGCATGAAATACATWAAATACTTTGCTTTTCAAGCTAGGTGGGTACAGCTTTACACCGAAGAACTACAGATGGCTACCCCTAAGGGTATTTATAATTTGACTGTACCTTTATWAATATGCACCAAACCTGCAGCTGGACCTGCACAGGGAGGCCTTTCCCTCTGAACAGGTTACTAAGGTGTCTCAGAGTCACTGTCCTCAGGCCCCTGCTCCCACAGATCTGACTGCAACATCACAGTTCCAGTTAGAAAAATGGGAATGTGCTACTCCTAACTTGGACTGCTGTGAGTTTGGATCAATTCCCAGTGGACAGACTTAGCCTAATGCTAGTTCATGGTAGCCCTGTTCTGTGAGCCTGTGCTGCATCACTCTGCTGCTACAGATTTGGATGACTTCACCCAAACCCAAAGGAAATCAAGTATTTGGGCTTTTAAGTTCTGCTTCACAGAGATGGGAGCCAGAAAGGTAAACACTGTTTAATTTTCTAGTAAATATCCAACGTATGATATCATGCAGTTATACATCCTATACATAAAAGCACACAAAAACATCTTTTGACAAACAGAAATATATTTGAATTCCCATAAAGCTCCTTGTAGTATTTTGGTTTATGTCTCATTTCCTCTGGGGTGTTCTTCACAGTCCATTATTTCTGAGTAAAATATTTTTCTTTGGGACAGCCAGACACCAGTAGAGCACACCAAATCCCTCATTCTCTATCTAGAGGACAACTCTCATCTATAAGCAAGGCAGGCGGATAATAAAAATGATATTTGCCATTCAGTGAAATAACAAAACTACACCACCAAAATGATTTTCCAATGCAGCTATTCACCATCAATCCTTTTTCAGTGCTAACATGAACTACCGTGCCAGGAGGGAAAGTTRATATTCTCATTTTAATCCTTCCCATTTCCAGCTCCAGTAGGAAGCCTTACAGTAAGCTTGTTTCTGCTTATGCTGTGAAACGTAAKTCTGCACAACAGGCTGTCCTGATTCCCCAAGATTAAATGCTTCTGCGATGAGAGAAGGGAATAAAGGATTTAATTAGTAGCCAAGGTTATGATTCACCGTTGTTTGATCTCTTCAGCAAACTGGTAACAAATGCTTCAGTCAATTGAGAGCTTAACCATTAACCGGTGATATTTGTTTGTTCAGCCACTTGTGACATCTCTGAATTTTGGTTATAGAGGGGCTGTCTGCAACCTCTGGGCACATGGAACACGCTTAGATCTCAGATAGCCGCTCAGCACATTATCACCCTCACTTCTGTGAGCACTCTTAATTTTTTTACGAGTGTGTCTGGAAATGACCTCACCTGAGYGTGCTGCCAGAGCGCAGACTCACCTTCCCAGTGAGGTTTGTSTTCATCCTTTGGAGAAGCACTGCTGTGCACAGTGAGTCTCAGATGGCAGTGTGGAAGGGCTTTTTAGGGACTACTGGGATACTCCAGAGAGCCCACCTCTATCAGTGYAGCTCTCCTGCAATTGCAATCCCTTATTTTCATATGTTTAATTTTGCCTGACTTTGGGAGAAAGCCTGCTGGATAAGTGCAGGAGCAACCAGGGCAGCAGGCACAGCTTCTGCCCTTTTGGCAACAAAGCTCATTCCTGAGCATTCATGAGGTTTTGAGTCTCATCATCACCATACCCACTGATATCATCACTGACACCTGAAGGAACTTGCCAAACACCAACCGGCTGATTGTAATAACCAGCAGCATATTACCTTAAAAAGTAACAAATATAGTATGCCCTTAAAATCAAGCTAAAGATTGCTATTTCCAATACTGGACAACATCTCAATCTGCACATTTCTGAAGAAAAATTGCCAATAGCTTTCATTGACTAGCATTAATTTTCTTTCTCAATATGAACAGGACATCAAGATCACTCTGACTACAGCACCGTGTGACATTTCTCATGGACTTCAASTCACAGAATTAGGTCCTGAAGCCACCAAGGAATCTACAACATTGTTATACCCTTAGGAATCCAGCAGTATTCAACAACAGAAGACCACCCCAGTTGTAGTAGGGCCAATAGATTCACACAAACCTACATTATTTGCAGGTATAAACTAGGTTGGCTTTACACATGCACTGAATAACAACCTCTTGTGGATGTAGGACTGCAASCATAAGAAATGAGGATAAAAAAGCCCTGGCAACAAAACACAACGGATTGAGCACCCACATAAAAAAAAGAAAGCCTGGCAGAATTATAAGACTAGAAATCCGTMGTTTTTCCTGCCTTATTTAGTTGTTAAGACACTTAACCTACAACCARTCACTTCGATGAAACTTGATCTCTACATCAGTCCATCAAAAATGTGAACTGGAATTTCATTTTATTTGGAACACAARCATGATGAAGCACTTTACGTAATTCAACGGACATTCCCATTTGTTTGGGAAGTTGTTATACATTTATAAATACCCTGAACTGTTGCAATTCAGACTTTTGCACATTTGACTACATATTGTTCATTTTTCCCAATGCAATCAGCCAAAACTTTAGCAGGTTTCTGAAGCTGTGGTTCATTCCCCAGTCCCACACTCACTGACAGCCACAGTGAATGTCACTGTTCAGCCAATATCCACCTGCCTCCTTCCTCCCAGGGAACCTGCAGGGCCACCCCAAAAGAATGCTCTAGGACAAAGCCGACAATTTTTGGTTGCAAAAACTGCGTGGCTTTATGGGAAAGGAAGTAAGCAGATGCATAGTTCAGTTGCTCTGATTCAAGAAAAATAAAAAGTTTTTTAAAATTAAGTTTTACAARATTAATCCCCATTCTGAAAAGGAGTTACTTCAATAAAGAGTAAGAATGGAAAACCAGTTATTAATTAGAAGTATTTATTGTCCTTACAAAGCTGCTAAATTTTATCTCAAATCCCTAGTAATTCCATTAGAAGTTTGTTCCCCTTTTCATCTCAGGAAGGTGTTCTACATATTGGTTTAGTGTTAACAGAAATATTAAAGCARCAGGGCAGAGGAAAGGTGGTGCTAATTTCCGATCTGTAACACTTGCCTTTTTGTTCATGGGCAGAACATTTCATTATCAGGACCGCAATGTCTGGCACAGAGCTCCCAACGAACAAGGACTCTGATATTATCAGAGCTAAAAGATCAACGCTGTCAATTTAGAATGAGTTTAAGAAAAATGAAAACTCAGTTGGGGACAGCAACAGATTTATAGTATCTTTTACAAAATGCCCATTTCTTAGTAAACCTAACACTGATTTGAAGTCAAGCTCAGTTTTTAAAACCTATTTAAATWCTCTGCAGTCATCTTAAATTTCTGACTTGGGACAGGGTAAAGTATTAAGAAAGAAGACTGAGGTTGGTTGGCCTGAAGTTTTTGGCACTAATCATTATTTAGATTTGAACTTTATCTTTAATGCATCAGTTTTTAATCATGTTGTGCATGTGAATTGAAGTATTTTTTTCCATTCAGGCACTGAAAAACATTCCTTGTCACAGAATCTGGTGGATGAGATTCAGAGTAACTACATTAAGCCATTTCATTAGTGCATTTAAGCCTAATGAAATCTTCCATTCTTAGTCCTCCAGGCACTTTAGGTATAGAATTTGCTGTAGCTCAAGGTTGTTCTCTCATTCCCTGCCCATTCCCAGCTGAAGGGAATCTCTCTGTACTGAGCAACATTTCAGATGCTGTAAATTGGGACGGATTAAGTTGCATTGCTGTGTATTCTGAAAGAGGAAGTGCTTGACCACCATACCCAGGGATAAAATCAGAACCACTGATAATTTCCAATATTGTCAGCTATCTGGTTTATCCTTCCATTTGTTGCTAGCTTGGCAGCTGTTGTTTGCCATCATTATGGTAAGTTTACTGGGGGCTCTCCACACATGGCCTGGCCCATAAATGATTCACAAAAACCACCTTAAGGACAAACCAATAAAAGCTGCCCAGAACGTTAGAAAGGTACAACGACATTTGAAGAGCAAACCAGCTACAAAACTAAAGTTTAATTAAATGGGCTTAGTTTACACAGAATCACAGAATGGTTTGAGTTGTAAAGGACCTTAAAGATCATCTCATTCCAACCCCCTGCTGCGGACAGGGACACYTCCCACTAGACCAGGTTGCTCAGAGCCCCATCCAGCCTGGCCTTGAACACTTCCAGGCATGGGCCATCCACAACTTTCTGGGCAACTTGCTCGAATGCTTCACCACCCTCACAGTAAAGAATTTATTCCTGATACCCAACCTAAACCTACTCTCCTAGTCGAGAACCATTTCCCCTTGTTTTGTCACTACTTGCTCTTGCAAACAATCTCTCTACATCTTTCCTGTAGGCTTCTTTTGGGTACTGGAAGTGCTCCCATAACATTTTCAGTGTAAGAAAAGTCAGAAACTAGTAACAAGRCAAAAGAAATTTGAATGAATTCATCTATACCCCATGGTCCTCACCACCAGGGTCCTCATGGGTTTAAATGCAATAGAAACACAGAAACAGCAGAAACACATAGAACAAGAAGAATCAGAAATAGCAGGTAAGCTAGATTTTAAAAATTTCTTTGGTCTTAGCATTCAAAGGCATTTTAGTAGTTACTGGCAAACAGTCTGCTTATGAAAGATCTGTGTCTGCTAAACTCCTGTTCATGCTTGTAAACTAGTTATGAATGGGTAAGAYTTCATCAGATGAATTTGTTATCTAAACACTGACTAATTCAACAACAATAGCTAATTGTTTTGCTGAAGACACTTGATGAATAATTTCTATAGTATAGTATGCTTTAAGAGTCTAATTTTTAAAATAAAAGTTTCTTTTACTTAAATGCATGTCTCAGAATGTAATTTCTGCTCCCAACATAGGGGAATGCAGGGGCTGACTTCCATAGGAATATCAGTGCATCTAAATTTTAAAATTGCCCTGCAAAAGCAATGTCAAATTCAGGCTTTTGGTGAGCCCTTCAGCCAGTAAACAATTTGATTATTTACTAATTGCGAACATTAGCCCACGGGAAATTAGCTTAAGTTGAATTAACAATTGTACTCTTCCTCCCCCACTATGTAATTACCCAACTATATGTGGTTGGTCTTTTTTTATTTAAAATATGTAATTTTAAAACCACAGTCATCTTTTGATGGATTTGTATTTTATTTTACAGMAGCTTTCATGTCTCCATTCTCAAAAGTCATGGGTTTAACTGAGGAATCCTTTCATGTAGTGATAGCAATCCTCTTTTCTCTGCAGATAGTCTGACTTRGCTTGATTTGGCTTGCAAATTTTTAACATACAAAAAAGGACAAGTTTTGAAAACAGCATCTCCTTTGGGGGTGTTTTGATGTTTTAAACAAAACAAAAAACGGCTTCCAACTAGACCTAAGAGGATCCAGAATAGCTAAACAGCATGGGATTTTGTAATGTCACACTTAAATTTGCTCAACTTTCCTTGGGGGAAATGGTCCAACACGCAGTGTGTCTAGAACCAAGGCAAACTGCTGTAGCTAGAAGGAAGATCAGGTGTAGRTTTTCAGAACGAATGGCTGGGGCAAACAGATGTAGCAACAGAGATTTCCTTTGTGGTGTGCCCACAGTGATGCTAGCTAAGAAAACTCTTACAAGGATAGTTYGCATGGAAATCAGGCAGGAGCATGAGATTTCTTGTACATCTTAATCCACCTTTGCTGTATATATTCACAAYTCCATTTCAGCTTACACCTGTTATTAGCGCTGCACAAAGGACAAGGGGAAAAAAACAGGGAGATGAAATTATCTTTGGAAGGGACTGAGAAAACACATAGAGAAAGCAGGAAAAATATACAAGCCAGTTCCCATTTAGTCCGAATTGATTCTTGTTACCCAACTTTGGTGATGTMATTATCAAATACCAATTGATATTGACACCCACATCAAATCACAGTGAGCCTTTTTTCAGCTCTTCCCTCTCTGTGTCTTTGTTGAGTAGAAGGCTGCTGCTTTTTCACACGGTTTCAAGGCCAAGCAATTTGAAAGTAGTGAGACACAATGAGATCACAGATAAGTAAATAATAATGTACAGCACCCTTACAGACACAGTCTGACACATTAAACTCCTTTTCTAAAGAAGCTGAATTCAGAACACAACAGAGCTTTTTGTCCCATGCACACAGGAAGCCATGGATATTATTATTTTGTATCCTCTGGTTAAATGCAATCTTTTCAGATTAAAAAGAATATTTTTTTTTTGCAGAGCTTGTCATTTATGGCTCTGAATTAATAAGGAAATGCAGGGCTACACTCAGAGGCACCAAGAAGAAATACCCCTACTTCCGCTGGCTACTTGCCTCTCTATTGTTTGCCTATTAAACTTACAATAACCTTTGAGTATTTAACTGGCTGATGCTACACTACCTCATCATACTCAAGAAGTTGCTCACACTACACAGTCTTTGCTGTACTCATTGCAGGAAACTACAAGACCCCTACAAACTCAAAGCTGAGTTTGACTTTTCTATTTGGCTTAAATAGCATTGCACCAGACACACCTGTATACAAAAATATCTAATGCTGAGTATGAGATGTAAACGCATCAAAGTTATATAACTCATTAAGATTTCTCAACTATTTGTTTCTATTCTCAATTATTTGTTTCTACTCTACACAACCCATGCTAATTTAATATATGCTGTGTCTCACATCTTAATTAGGACTCATCATGCAGTACTACTGCTGCCATCCCATTTAACCTTTTGTTCTGAGACAAAAGAAACAAGCTTTCATTGGGTCAACGACTGATGCAGTTCATAGGGGATCCATGGAAGGTCAGGCAATATTGCATTATTTAACTTCACACAATGACTTTAGCCAGTACCCCCTTCAGTTTGCTCYCAAGTCTCTGTGATATGTGTATTTTAAATAATGGTGAACGGATGTAAAAATATTGTCTATTACTTGTAAAGCCAATCACAGGCAAGAGTGTAGAGTCACTTTATATCTTCAACTACTCTACCAAAGCAAAGTCAAGAGAGGAACTCAGYTGTTCAACACACATGAAAGTCACTGCACAGTTGTGACCGACAAAACTAAGCAGGTCTCCTGCTGCAGGGACAGGAATTACAGCAGGAAAAATCCAAAAGACAAAGGCTATTCGTGTGAATAGCAATGCTTAAATAATTAAACTGAAATCAGTGATGATATTATTTCAGAAATCCTAACATTTTCCATGTTGTTTTTTATTACAGAGGTGATTGGCAAATTCTCCTGCTGCTCAGTAATGAAAAGAAGGTCGAAGTTGCAGCTGTGAAGCTCTTTCTAAACACTGTATTCTAAAACTAAATGGCATCAAAACCCCCACCACTGCCACAAAAATCCACTGAAAAACATGAAGCCTAACTCTGCTCTCGTTTTCACTGTGGGACAACAGAAGGGACTGGGAGCTGATGGACTATTAGGTCACCTTGGCTCCTGGCCTGMCATCTCTGTAGGGGCTCTGCACGTTTCTTGTGTACAGGGATATAAGTGTCTTCTCACAGCTGCACTTTTTAGTGGGTGTGGGCTCCAAAAATAAACGGACAGAAGACGGCAAACACGAGGGTGTTTCTGTGGTTTGTGCAAGCTGCAGTGAAAAGCACAGCAAATGGTGAAAGATGGCATTGGGACAAGGGGACTTCACCTCCCTTGTCAAAGCCATCACTTCAGGGAAAAAAGGCAGTTACAAATGTAGTTCAAAACTGCAATTTTTGCAACTGGAAGCATTCTCCAGGATTTGTTATTTTACAATGGTGGAGAAACACATGGGATTTCAACTTGTGGAGAGCAGCCTTTCCCTATAAATCACGGAGTGTAATCTGAAACCTAGAAACAGCACAGGGGCTCRCATTTATGGATTTAAAACAGATGAAGAGCAAGCATGCTTTTAACCCTTTCCCCATAATTYCTTCCCAGTACAAAATAAAAATGAATATACAAATACTGAACAGAAATTAACTTGGCAAAAATCAAGATTAATACAATTCTGTAAACACTGAATAGTTTAGACTTCCCTAAGGACACAAACACAGAATTGTGCTAAAGAAAAGCACTGTAAAACTGTTAGAGCATAATCCAGTCTTTGGACTGTTCTTTCATCAACTTTTATTTAAGCAGTTTATCTTACTGAGATTAGGATCTCTCCTATAGAGCAAGACCTGGCAAACACAGGCCTCTGGTTTTGAATATCAGGCTATATTTCACTGGGAAAGAAGTAACTAGCAGCCTGTCATCTCACCATAATGTTATAAACTCCTTAATCAGGCAATACGAGAACTAATACTAACACATTAGCAATAATTTCTCTTCAAAAATATGTAAGAGTATTAAGATGACATATTATTGTTTCTTAAGATCCCCAATCATTTCTATATCAGTTTAGCCTCCCTTATGGCTCAGTGGACAAAAAAAACAAAAGCCAGCAAAGCCTGCTCCAACTTGAATCCTAAGACACAGCCTTCTTCTCGATTTTTTTTTTAAAGTTTAAATAAAAAAAAAAACACAGTGTAAAAGAATGGCTTGGAATATCAGCATTGCCAAGATGCATTAGYATATACTTTGTCAGAGTCAGAGTTCCAGTACTTCCAAAAACTCACTCACATACATAACACAATAGTGTGATTAAAACCAGAAATGGGTGCGGATTGAAATAAAGTATGATGGTGTGTCATGTTAAATCTCTACCCAGTATAATATTTTAGAGAAAACTTTAAACCAACCATCCCAGGACAGATGACAGGAGAAGAGGAAAAATAATTTTAAGCTTACTGCAAGATTACTCATTTGCATACACAGTATTTGCCTGTGGCATTTCAAGCTCTGTCCCTTTATCAGCAGCAGTTCAGTGAAGTGGCACTTTTGTCCATGTCTCCTGATGAAAATTGAGGGTGCCTCTGTACTTCACTAAAAAGGTGGCAGTTGATAGAAAAAAMCCCCCATCTTTAAAGTGGCAACAATGGGCACCTAAATCTTCTTCAATGAAGAAATAGCTACCTGAGAACATCAGAAAAATGCATCATGAAAAACAATTCAATCTTAGCCCACTGGGCGTGTTGTGGATCATCCAAAACACTCAGTCATGGCTAGAATTTTGTGCCACAATAGTAGGAGGGGCAACATTAAAAAAATCTGAGTTCTTTCCAAAAACCTTGCTAAAGTTCTTCCACGTAATTCTAGTTGCAAAGAAAGATCTGGGGGAAAAGAGTGTATAACAGAAATTAYATTACTAGCCCAGTTCGGTCTTATGACCAGTATTTAATATGTCACATTGTGTGTTGGCAAGTCTCCATAACCGTAATAGTAATGTCTTTTATTTTAAACCATTTCAAACCAAAGACTGATTGTTCACAAATACATAYTTTGTGAAAAACTTAGGGGGAGAACATCAACAGCTCCACCTTCACCCTTTTATCACAAAAGCTTTTTCAAGCTRGAGTCCAGTTTCAAGTAGACCCTCCCATGCTTCACTTTATTCTTGCAGATGCCCAGATCCAGATCTCATCCTGGTCTCTTGTGAACCCATAATGATATTGGTATACAAACACCACTGGGATTTCCATACATCTGTATCAGCCCATCTAACTATGTTGGCATGGATACACATTTCTGAAAACTCTCATGAGATTATCTGAATTACTGTGATGACCTATTCCATACGTAAGCAGACGTACAAATTCTGCGAGTAAGAAGGAAGAGGTGCTTTGTATCTTGAAAGCCACTAAAAAMAGGACCTGTGTCACATTTACTGTATTATTTATTCCAAATGGATGGATAAACCCTTCTTTAAAGCACATCCAGCGCAAAAGTTCCTGCTTGAATGTACCAACTTGCTTGGAAGCCCCCACCTTGCCAGAGTGGGTGCAGGACTACATGCATGAGTGGACTTCTTGAAGGCAAGGGGAGAGCACAGCCTGAACCTACACACATGCTCGGCATRCCAAGGGATCAGCAGAAACCTGGAAAATCTGTACACACACACATTAGGACATTAAAGACAGCAAATGCAGATTACATACTGTGGAGGATTCTAGATACAGACTTATTAGGTTCGTGTCTCTTGTGTGGAAAAATCTGACCTGAAACATCTGAGTCCTCCCGACCAATCTAATAGTTAAAGAATACACTGTGTTATTTCTATTGCAAAAAGGCAGGGAATTTTATGAGCTGATATGCTGGAGACAGAAACTGGCTGGGACTAACTACTCTGGTATGTGAACTCCGTTTCTTTYTGTGGCGTCAAAGCACAAGCACGACTCAACAATTTTTTTTTTTTTTTTACTAGAATTATTCTCTGGTAAACTAGATAGGGAAAGCAGAATATATTTTAGTTACTACCCCCCTCYTAATTAAGAAACTGTAAAAGCCCAGTTGCACCTTTCAATTTCATTTCTGTTACACAGAAAGGTATTTTTCTTAATATTCCTATTTCATTGTGTAAATATGAGATGATGTGTACAGAACGATTAACAGTTGAATACTTTGTTAGAAATATCAGATTACTTTGTAGCATTACAGTTTTGCAACACACATTTTTGCAAAGCAATAATTCCTCAGTAAGAATTGAGCATCAGCTCAATTACACTCAGTGTAGGAACAGAAATGCCTTGATCCTGGCCTGTTTTAGGTGGGCATTRTTTACTCCAGAAATACCAGAATTTCCCTTTTTTAAGTGTAAGACAGATGCACACATGACTCTCACTCTCAAGTGTCATTCTTAAAAAAGAAGTAGAATCAGGGGGAGCCAGCCAAACCCTCAGCTGGTTCAAATCAGAACTCCACTGGTTTAATTAGGCAGTACTGAAAGTTTTAGCACTGCATCAGGCTCTCCTCTCTTCTTTTCTCCCCATATCCCTGTGAGCCACCTTCYTTCACACCAGCTCCTGACCCCTCTTTTCTCCCCTGACTTTCCTACACCTACCCTTTTTCTACTTTATGTTTTGTGGATCTGTCCTGGGGCTCTTCCYCTCTCCTCTGTCACTCATAAGTTTTTTATCCCCATTTTCACAGCCCTTCACAGCTTACTGTGACTTCAGCCATCAAACCTCAGAGCTGTCTTCACTCTGTGTGCCACCGTTCAATAACCATTCAAACATATTTTCCCATTTTCTTTCTTGTTGCCTTTTACCAACCAATTCTGCAACAGAACCTTTTCCTATTTCTCCTTACTCTGCRGTAAGGATGCATGACATCTTTTTCTTGAAACTGAACACAATTCAGAGAACATATCTTGAGGAGCACAAACACTTAAGAGGAATATAGTAAAATTAAGCTTTCAGTATTGCTATTGGTTTTGCATCCATGCTCCCTGTGTTAAACTAATGATAAAGATGCYTTAAAACCAAGCAAAAACTTGTTCTTTCAAACTTTTGCAAGACCAGAGTTGTTTTTGAAGAAAAAAGATTTACCAAACCTAATTACCACTTCCTAATAARCACTTTGCAGATACACTGCAGTACAAGGCCATAAATTATTCAATTTCTGACTGATTATTTCATTAAAATATCTATTATACAAGCTAGCATACATAATAATTAACATACATAGTAACTTATACCTATGAAAGCAAATTGTAAACAAGAACTGGAGAAAAAAAGGAATAAAATCTGATTTTGAAAATACCAAAATCAGGAAGGTATTTTAAGGCAGTAAGAAGGTGAGGAGACCTTCAACAGACATTGCAGTGATGCCTCACTAAAAATCGCCTGAGAAAGATTTCTCCCCTTTCTTTTCCCCTACATGTTTTTATTACATACAATTTTTGAAAGGCTTTTAGAATACAGAAGAAAGAACATCCATTAGAAGAAAGTTAAAGCTGCCTTTTTGCCCAGCACTTGTGGGTTAGTATTGATTTACCTAGAATGTGCTGAGAAACAAATCATGTATCCTGAATTCCACTTTAAAATCCTATTAAATATCCTGTAGTAAGCAACTGCCAGGTTATAAGAGCAAATGYCACATTAAAATATGCTACAAGGAGTGGCAACTCGGTATTTATCGGGCTGCAAGTCTGCAGGTCTTTTTGGCCTTGAAATGTCTGATCCTGTGAAAAGTTGTGGATTAATGGGATAATCAAATAATTAATACAGTTGTATATTTCTCTTTGCAGGTTTTTAGAGTAGCTTGGCTTATAAAGATATAGCCTTCTTTGGCGGATTTTGTGTGTCAGATATTTGGATCAGGAAAAAACCTTGGAAATTTGGTAGTATTTATAGTCAGACTTTGAATTGTAATGTCAGCAATCAGGTTACAGAYGTGCTTTGTGGAAGAACTGGTTAGATTTACTGCTTTTCCACAGGCAAATATAAAATGCATTGATTACTCATTGCTTGTTATTATTTTCTTAYCACTGATAGGATATTTTCCTACTATTGATGGGATGGTGGACTTGCAGCATTGGTTAATAGTTGAACTTGAAGAATTTAATGGTCTTTTCCWGCCTAAATGAATCTCTGATCATGTTTTAAATGAAATGACAGTCTGGTCAGAACGCAAGGAGAACCAAGCTGATAAACTGCTTAAAATTCAACCAAACCCAGACACATTGCCAACAAGTTTGAGTGACTACAGCCAGAGAGGCACCATCCTGGAGTGCTGTAATGGGAAGCTCTTAAAAATCTGTGTTTGTTTGCTGTTTATGCAAAAATGCTGAGCCAGGCACAGCCAGCTCCTCTCAGGCAGAAAATGCCTGATGACTGCGGGACAYGGACACTCTGCTGTACATTTCAGAGGTCAGGGACCCAGTGATGAGTTTTTTCAAACTGGGGCTGAWACCTGTTGGGAAGCAGGTCTGGAGCTGTGACTGCAGCTCATCCCAGGGGCAATTTATTCCTGTAGCAAGGCCAGTGAGAGACCTATGAAAAGTTATGACCTACGAAAAGTTACGATCTATGAGAAGTTACATCTCTTGAGAACAGCRGAGCTTAATGCGCAAGGCAAACGTGCTTTTTGCACGTAACTGAGAATTTCAGCCTCTGGCACTTCTTAGTAGCATTGAGCTTTTTTAAAACATTCTAAATAAATTCCTAAAATGCAAACAGACAACTAAAAACACTTAGGCAAACCCTACCAACTAYTCATCTATCTCAGAGTCGCATTATACCAATAAAAGCCTGGCCTTTAATTGAACCAGAAATCATTTCACTTAATCTCAGAACAAATCTAAAACAAATGGTTTGGCCTTTGGAAAACTCTTGGAATTCTACATCTAAAAAGGCTTCAATATCTTCACACTAATTATTTCTGTTTGCAAGTCAAAACATAAAGCACCAATGRTAAAATGCCACATCAAGAAACACTTTTGCAGAATTTCCAGTCTGAGTTGGAAGCAGGAAAATACAAAGAAACAAAAAATCAGCTCAAAATCTTYTCCATCAATACTTTCATGACCCAGTTTGAAAACCCAGGAGATGTGGATGAGTCTGAGAGGMTCCACATGAGACACTTTTTGCTCAATTCTCTGACTGTTTATCCCCTGCTATTTTATTAAGAAGACTAAGATGACATTGCTCTCTAGAACAGATTATCAAATTGGTATTGCACTGTCACCAGATGGCCTCTGCCTATATTTAAATGCAAATCTAAATACACCTAAGAACACCTTCTATCTTATAAATTTACATATGATCCTCTTTTGAACAGTATTTATATGTGTTGTCTGTGTGCAAACATACACAAAATAGAGCAACAACAAATACAATTATTTTGTTAGTATAATTAGGTGACTAAATTGAATTTGTGATTTTTTWAAACAGGTTTTTTTTGTTTTCCCTGAGATGTGGAAGGTCCTGAAATGTTTAATCTTAGATATCAATCAGTCTGTACCGACACCTGTAGATGATGCTTTCCAGGAACACATTGATACCAAGCTATTAGGACAATTATTTGTTTGCAGTCAGGTCTAAAATTAAGGCCAAATAAAATCCTAAATGATTTTTCCCATCAGAATGTTTTCCTGAATCTGTTGAAGTGAATGGAGTTACAAAGTATATTAGTAAACAGCAATGCAGAATTTTGACAGTATGTGCACCTTAAGATTCACRTTTTATAAACTTAAAGTGCTAACTGGCTACAGACAGTATTTTATAGTACAAAAAGCTGTCTCAAAGCTTTTTTCTTTTATTGTAACACTCAAAATTATTACATCAAARCACTCTAAAGTTCATCTTCAAATGCAGAAATAATTATTTCTTGTATAGTTACGGCTGCATCACTAATTAAGCTATATCCAAACTACATGTGGATGGTCCATTACCATACTGACTTCTTACAATGTATATCTTATAAGRCTAAACCCCTCTATCTGGTTTCAAACAGACAGGTTTTTATTATTTTCAATCTCATGTATATGAACTTCTAGATAAAAAATGGAATCTTACTTTGCTTAATTAATCAGCACACCACAAAATGTTTTATCAGTAGCAATAGCACAACCCTCCCATGTTTTAACATTAAAAATAGTTTTATTTTCTTTCTCTGGGTATATATGAATAAAGATATATTTGTTTGCTTATTACTGGAGTGCTTATACTCAATCACAGAGTTAGTTCTCTTCTTTATCAGATAACAAGGATATTAGAGTAGTTGGATGGAAGAAAAAAAAAAGATTTGGTAATATAAAATGGAGGGAATACTGTATCCCCTGAGATTAGGTCCTTCCAASTTTGGCTTTTTGCAAGGATTTTACATACAATATGTAAGATTCAAGATGCTTTTCCATTATAAAATGTGCAGATCTGCTTCAAAGAGCCAAAGGCCAGAAGTCCAAGCAACCTCTTCAAGTCAGTGGCAATTCAGAGAATTTTTGTGAGATAGCTAAAATAACTGGTATGAGTCTACTGGAATAAAACAACTGCCCKATTATGTGTTATTCATGTGTGTTACTTGGTTACTAAGACAGCCTTAAATAAAAACATGTGGATTATGTAATAACATATAATTGTTTAGATTTTGTAATGCACTCTCACCTAAGTAGATAACTGGCAATGAGGACTGAACACGAGAACTTTTGACCTGAAAGTACATTTTTTTYCCCCTGAATTCAACGGGAACATGCTCTCTGTTTTCTCAACACCTCAAACAACTTACAATAGCCACAATTTTTTTATTTAAAAGAGCGTAGAGAAGATTGAATAGTTCTTGGAAGCTGAGGGAAGATATCCAACATAGCAGTATCTATCTTTAAACAGGAAAAATTACAACACAGATGTTGGCATCGACAGTGCTCAAATCAACATCSAGGAAGTATCACATGTGTAACTACCTGTCAGTGAAAAAGAACCAAGAGAATGACAAGAAACTGTAATTTATGCTTTGCTTTTCTCACACACAACATGTGTTTCTCTCACACATTTACTAAAGGTAAATGTTCAAATATGCATTCACACCAGTTCTTGAAGAGAATGTAAAAGGCAGAGATGACATAAGAGGATGTGCCCTAAGATTGTTTCTCATTTTCATTTTCTTTGTGAAGATCTGTCCTTTCAAAAGGGTAAGCACAGATCTGTGATGAGGTAAAATCTTGGCCTGCTGAAGTCAATAAGAGTTTTGTTATTGATGTCATTGGGTTGGAATTTCTTCTATTATCTTTAGACACCTGGACAGCTGCCTGAACATCTGCTGAGGTTGTCTCTAAAAAGTCAAAGAGCAGTTTCTAACAAATAATCTGATCTGCTGGTAGGAACAATTTCATCCCATTAAAAAGGACTTAAAAATTAAGGGTTCATTAGAAGTTGCTGTGCCTGACTTGTTTGGTAGATTTATTATGGAGAGCTCTCATTTGAGAAAACATAATCAAATACTTTCTTGCTTMACAGAACCACAATTTTCCAGACCCCCATTAAAACACATGGTGTAGTAAACAATTCTTCCAAGGTTACACAGAAAGCCTGTGGCAAAACCAAAAATTCAAAGTCCCATGAAATTATTTAAAATAGTTTCTCGGGATTTTTTTKGTTTTKTTTTTTTTTTTTTTTTTTTAAGAAGTACCATCAAGAATGAGAACATGAAGAAAAAAATTAAGGGAAGTATACAGTGGTGAACTAACATTTTTCTAGCCCAATTCTCCTAGAATCAATGAATTAAAGTGCAAGGCAAACACTGTACATGCACAAATATAAGCCAGGTTATTTCCCAATTTATGACATGCATGCATCAAAATTTTTGGGTATCTCTGCTTATAAAGTCACAAAGAACAAGCAAGAGTCTGCCCATGAATGGCAACATTTATGAGACCATTTATGGAACAGTGACAGAAGAAGAATAAAAAATCTATACTAAAACAGAAGAGAGTTTAGACAGATTTCTCTACAGCTGTTAAGTAATAACAACTCTTCACATTTWATTTCTGTCTCTCATTTTTTGTTTTTAATGTAGTCTTCTTAAATAAGCATTCCAATTATATAGCTTCCCATTCAAATTTTCTATTATGTGCAAAAAATAACGTATTTTCTAAAAATTATGTATTTTCTAGAAACAGGGTCAATGGCAGGAACACACCCTCCCCAGGTTCACTGATGAGTAGTAATTTGACAGAACATTTTCAGAAATACAGCAAAAAACACCCACCCTTGCTGCAAGACTGCTCAATGCTTCAGCAGGACACAAAGCCCCTCCACCTCCTTCCACAGCCCTGAAACAGCCTTTTCCCAGCCTGTGCAATGCATTAGCCTGAGTAAGCACAAGACATCACAACAGCATTGAAATATCAAACTGTGTTTAAACCATGACACTCAGGGCCTCAAGAAAGATCTTGCCTGGTGGGGAGGGGGGTGTGAAATTGCTGGGAAGGGTGAAGAACATAAAATTCAAACCTTTTGTAGATRGTGATACTGTCCGTACCCTGGAATCAGACATGTAAAAAAGCGCATCAATGTGACTTCCCTGCTCTCAGCATTAAACCATGGCACCCAGTATGAAGAGTAATATGTTAGTATTTGCTTAATGTATTGTACATGTACTCTATATGAATTTTTAACTTCAACTTATTTGGACTCTGTTGTCAACTGCATATGAACATTCAGATTTTCCATGGAGTTCGCACACATGAAAACGAGATGTTTACAAGAGAATGAGTCTCTCAAACCAAAAAATACTCTGATTTAACTCAAAAGATCTTGCAGCAACAATTCCATGCTGCTGTGAATATATGAACACTTTCACTGAGTGCACTGGGCAATACCTCACATGAGGTAAAACACCCTTGAAAGATTCTGCAGGAATGAGGCYAGAGATCTTTTCCTTCTCATAAACCAGAAACAGATCACTAAAAGACTGTTCCAGGAAATARAAAGATATTAAACAGGGGACTCACACATTAATTTTGCAGAACTTGATGCTAACCAAAAGACTGGACTGGGCTGAGGTATGAACTTTCAGCTTGATATTATTTATACAGTGAAGTTAATACTYACAAATACAGTAATAAAATACAAAACACACAAAGCCCATGCAAGGARACTCTCCAGATAAAGAGGCAGACCAAGATGGCATATTTTTACTTGAGYTGCTTTTCAAATTCAGTATTTTTCCAACATATTTCCTACCCTAAGYACTGAGGTCTTGTAACATCCAAAGCACTTCAAGACAGAATTAACAGCTTCTTGGGAAATGCTGGTGAGAGAGTGAAAACGTCACAGTGCAAAGCACTTATACAGAGAAGTGAAATAGCCATTAGCGATCATTTTAAATTCAGATCAAACCTTCGCTACAAGCTCACTTCCAAAGTGCAACGTAGTGATTTTCTATTATAATGCCATGCTGTTAAAGTTGTTTATCAGATTTAGAGAAACCTGATGTACTCAGAAAACACAAAATCCCACTATTCTTGCAATGAGTAATTAATCATATTTTCAGCTCGGCCTTGAGCATATGGCTGCTACTGGTAGGAAGGTAGTATTTAAGCAAGAGAAAGCAAAACCTTATTTTTGTCCCATTTAATTTGCCAAGCAATTCCGTTTCTTGTGAATTTAGTAACATATTACAACCTTCAGTGAACAGTAATCATTGGAAGTATTAGGAAACAGAAGCTAAGGATTAACCTTGCATTAAAACTACCGTTGACCTTATAAGAGTGATTATTTATTAGTCTGTGAAAATCATGACATAACCTCACAGCTCATATAACTATTCAGGTGTATTATAAAAATAAATAAATACCATCCTTCTCTCACCACCAACAGCAATACACTTCAAATTACTTTCACTTGAAGTTTTAATATTGACGTTTAACAGATCACAAATTCAGATCACAGCATTCAGATTATTGTTAAGATTAAAAAGTTTATCAGCAAATTTAGTAATTGCTGCCTGAATAAAAAAATGCCCAGAAAAAAAAAAAAAGACTCAAGCCTGCTTTGTATTTAAGCTGAGTGAAGAATTTTATTTAGAACACATAGAGTTAAAAAGCAACTACTTGGTCATACTCAGTTGTTTGTGCAGCACCAAATTTAAATCCAAGAGAGATTATGAGAAAATTTGCTGCAGGCTGTCAGACCTCATTAAGTTAATGGAACTGGTAAATTGGCACATTTCCAGCACATTGTAGAAAGAAAAGCGCTTTCAGCTCAAGAGTGAAGGAGATCTAGTTTCGGTTTGGCAGCTAAAGGAGATTATTAGCTATAAATAATGGCTGCACTGAGATGACTTATATGGGATTGCTTGACCAAAATGAAGTCGAAGAGACAAAAAACATTAACATTTTGAAATGAATGATACAGTCTCTTTGTTGGATGGAATCTAGAACAGCTTTGTAGACATTTTCCTTTTAAAGCCTTACTATTTACAAAATCATCTAAAAGTCTTTGCAACAAGCTTAGCTGCCACTGAACTCATTAATGGAGAGAAAATTCTTCTCTTTGTTGAGCCTGTGAATCTCCTTAAGAGATGTTATGAACCAGTGGTTCAGTGTGAGCTGGTTATGTGCTGTAATGTTCTAATATGAAAGTATTATATTATTTTGGTTTGAATTACTGTGGCATTTTCTCAGAGCCAAGACAGCAGAAGGGTATCAGTACCCACGCAAGGCAAGGAGCAGAAATCAGAAGGCTCAGGAGATGCTGGTTTCCTCAGCCACCAAAAAAGACAAAATGCAGAAGAATGTGTGTGTGAAAGAGAGAGAGAGAGAGAGAGAGAGAGAGAGAGAGAGAGAGATAATTCCTCTGTTTCTCTTGGGACATTATGATCAGCATTTTCTTACATTTACATTCCTTACATTTTTCTTACCTCAAATTTCTAAATGGTGAACTAAAGAAGGGCAGATTATTCCCTGAATCTATACCCAAATCTATAAACCCAAATTCTGGGGCTTACTTAGATACTGAGATCTATGAAGTTTGAGATTTCAAATATCCCTATGGCCAGGAACTGGTTCTATTCATTCACTTATCTGATTTGAAGTTGACTGGATGTTTTTCCTGTGGTGAAGTTTTTGGAAACAGGTGCTGATTCACAGCACTTACAAAAAAAAAAAAAAAGCGCAAGCCCAATTCCTTCTGCATAAAATGAGAACAGGAATTCTACTGTTTACTTAATTCATTCTTTCTTCGTCCTCTTATTGTTCCTCTGGAACACATTTGAAAGGAAAATAAGGCCAGTTTCTATGTGTATTTTGGCCTCGGCTCCTTTGTCAAGCGTTCGGTGCAGGGGTGCACGTGCCCRTGAGCGAGTTAGGTATGAACACCCATCCCCTTGCAGCTTGGATTAATGTCACACAGATCCCTTGTCAGCAGGGCACCACAGTGACATTCACTCTGAGCAGCTCAGCCCAAACTGAACCAAGCACCTTCGCTTGTGACACGGCCCATTTCCCCGGGCACAGTGGGTACAGAGGCGCTCCAATATCTGTATGTGTCTGCTTTTACTTTAGATTTACTGGTGAGTGACTACTGAATTCTGCCAAAGAAAGTAAACATCAGGTTCCCTCCCTGTGAATGAAAGCTTTATTATGCTCTAAAGGTTTCTGCACAGAAAAGGCTGCCTGCAACAACCAGCTGAGCTAAATGTGAAAAAACAACCAAAAAAAAAAAACCCCAAAAACATTAATGTGGTAACACACAGTGCTTTCAGCAGGGATTCTGGAGAGGAATACCTCAGAATGTAGGAACACCAGCCATGTTCTGATGCTGCAGTGCCAGTTTGAAGAGTYAGGCATACTAAGCCAACCTCAATTCACTGCATCCCTCACACAGTGGGTAGAAATTCAGCATCTAACACTTACTCACACTCTCCCCAACCCCCAAAATATCCAACCTGAAATCACTTCTTATTTTTAATACTGAGTAGCTTGCCTCCTCTAGACAATATAATTCAGCATGTGAATGTTTCTGCAGGAATACTCCACTAGGAAAATTTAGTACTAAACTACACTGAAACAGAATACYAGCATTCCTGCATGAAGCCCTCTCTATCCTTTATGAAAGGATAAATGAAAATCAGAGCTAAATAGTTTATCCAAGTGCTYAGTTTGAACAGAAAACTGAATTGACTGTTCCTTTTCTCAGAACCTTGCTCTTCTAAACACAGAGGCCAAGGACAAGGCATATGGAAATAACAGCTACCATCACAAAGACTAAAACTACTCACCTATCTGAAAAAAATTTACTCTGGAACAGTTTTAAGCTTTTTTCCCCTGCACACAAAGAAGTAAAGGATGCCTGACCACAGTTTCTATTTAATGTAAAATGTCAATTTAATACTTACACAATTAAGTAATAAAACTGCAAGCAAATACATACAGGCAGTTTCTCCTACTATCTCTTTTAATTATGCAGAAAAAACAATTTTTTCACTTGCAACTTTCAAAATATGTAAGTAGACTTAATTCTCTCCCATTAAAAGATCATACACTTTATGTASTACAGATTTATAACCAAATATTAATATGGCCAAGTAGTGCAGTYAGCAAATACACCCCAAGAGATGTGAAGCACTAAGTACCTACCGATACTCTTCTCTAGACACCTAAGGTAAATGAAGTAAAACATAAATGAGAGGGTTCTCCAAACCTAGGAGCACTTCAGATTTTTTGGTCTACTCGAGCACATCTTTTAAATAAACTCTTTTGAACACTTACAGAGTAAACATTAAATATAGGTAAATTGTCTAACCAGCTGAATGTTATAAACCTTGACAGGAAAGAGAATCACTCATACTTCTCATGATAAAGTTACACCACTGTTTTATATGGATATAAAGCCAGCAAATGTAAACTRATGCCTGAAGGCAAGAGTCTCCTAATGAAGGTAAAGAGTAAAAACAGGACAAGAAAGGAAGGAGCAGAGAAAGACAATTCTTTGCTATGAGGATGGTGAGACACTGGCACAGGCTGTCCGGAGAAGCTGTGGATGYYCCATCCCTGGCAGTGCTCAAGGCCAGGCTGGATGGGGCTCTGAGCAGCCTGGGATAGTGAAAAGTGTCCCTGCTCAGGAGGTTGATCAGATGTCCTTTAAAGGTGCCTTCCAACACAAAGTGTTCTACGATTCAGTGACAACTGATGGCTACTTGAGCCAAGGGAAAACAATGAGTCTATGATTCTAAGCTAYTTGAGCACATGAATAGATTTACTAGATAGGGACTTGGTTATATAGTTCATTTCTCAGAGGAAATAAGTTTAAAACAGGCTGAATAAAGTGTCCTAATTTGAGTGCCAAATACTGCAGAAATAACAATATTCAAAGAAGTAATATTGCTGCTTTGATTCGTGCTGTTTTTTTGTATAGCTGAAAGTGACAGTATACTGAATTTTATCGATCAAACTAAAACTTACACRCAGCAGCACTACACACTGCATTGCATCCTGTACCTTCCTACTTGGATATATTAACAGAGTATTTTCTGACCAATTGTCTGCCATAATTATATTGTGGTAGATTTCCAAAGAGGTTTCACCCACTTCCAGCTGTTGACCATGAACTTCTTTGTTCTAAATGCACACCAAACCAAATAGAAGCCAAAATTACTTGTTTGTTGTTCATCATTGGTCGTTGGGTRCATGCCCAGACTGACACCCCAAAGACACAATCATTAAAGTCTTCATCCTTGTTCATTATGACCATGACAAAGAAACAAGCAACATTCTATGATAAACTTTGTTTTAAAAAAAGGTCTTTTTCAGTCACAAACTGCGAATGAATTTTTTTTTATCTGACTTTGCGTATAAGTGATACATTGCTTCAAATACACCTGGCTGTATATATGTAATACTATCTGCATCCCAGAACTGCATATGCAGGCTTTAGTTTTTAATTGGTGCCAGATATATTTATTTTTTTAAAAGTGGCTACAAGAAGATGTATTTGGTATGCTTTTCTATTTTAAGTTTAATTTCAAGTTACTCTAAGTATACACTCCTAACAACTGATTCCCGAAAGGAAGTTCCTTATTTTTAGTTTTTGTAAAAGCTCCCGTCCAACTCTCCTGACTTCTGCAAGGCAGTATAAGCATCACTTTGAAAACATCTGTGTTTGTCTGTAGTTTATTGTTTTTATGTATTCCTTTTTGCAAATAGTTTCAATCTTTCACTCTTAATAATATGTATATATTATTTATAATTTATTTCTTTCACTCTGTACTATTTATGATAAACCATCTCCTTCAGGGAACTCATTCCTACACAGAACCTAAGTTTTGCCATTGAAATTAATTTTTTGAACTATTCAGGATTAAAGAGAGGTCAATAAACCAATTACTTTGGGCAACGGTGCAAAATCAGTACTAGTAAAGTAATTAATGCCCTTTTCATTGTTTCCACATCATGGAGTGTTAATAAATTGGGCTTTTGTCACTATCCAGTAATTTCTTTACAACAAATTTCTTCAYTCCAATCCATCTTTTTTTATGGCTCCCTGTTAATACTTTAAAATACCAGACTAATTAGGTTTGCATTTCAACTGTTAAGTCACAAGCTCCATTTTTCATCTCTGTTCAGACTCTCTATTTTCTGATATTCCTAATGAGGCAATACTTTTATTTAAAGGGTGTGATCCTTTAAAGAATTTCTAGTGGCTTATTAGTTATGTGAAGAGGATCTTTCAGGAGTTCCCACGTATATCGCTTAAGCACAGCACAGCRGCACACACATTAGCCATGAACGCTGGCACACCATTAAACCCAGGACCTCCTACAACCTGGAGTTCATCTTTTTCCAGGATCAGCCTGCTTGCCATTGCAGCACTTTAATTACTCCTTTCCCTCCTATGATATCTGGARTCATTTCATGCGTTTGAAATGCGCTCGCTTGACTGTGGCACGAGTTAAACATCTTCCTCATCTCCCGAAAAGGTGAAGAGAATAAGCAGGACTGGGCAATGTCATTACTCAGGATGACTGCCTGACAGAAGAGAGGGCTTTCCCTGTATTTCAGTTGAGTTCTGTATCTTTCAAAGGTACCATCAGGAAATACACAACTCAGTAGGGAAGCCATGTCACAGACAGCGATTCACCCAATCACCAAATTCACTATTTCATAGTTGTCCTCAAGGAAAAGGAGCCTTCTCTGTAAAATAGTACTYAATCTCTTTTCCACCAGGAAAAGGAAAATGAGAAAAGACAGTGATTTCTCTTCTGCAACATGAACTGATATGAATTTTAACCTGAAAGAGACAGAAATTAATCACTTGAGCATCTTCCTTTGAAAAGGAAATTGCAAYAGTAGGAGGAGCCCTTTTGCTGGAAACAACTGCATAAATCAAAAATCTTTTAAGGTCATTTCCTTTGGGRGGGAGGGCTGTAAAAACAAACAAACAAAGAAAAAACCAAAAAAACAAATTCTCCCACCTAGTTGCTACTACTGAGATTTACAGAGAGAAAACCAAGGTCACACTGTGCTGTTTTTGGCTGGTGTAGAGTTAACTTTCTTCATAGTAGCCAACATAGGCTGTGTTTTGGATTTGTGCTGGAAGCAATGTTGGTGACACAGGGAYATTTTCATTATTGCTGAGCAGGGTTTGCACAGAGCCAAGACCTTTTCTGCCTCTCAACCCACCCCATCAATGGGGAGGTTTGSAGTGCTCAAGAAGCTGTGAGGGGACAGTCAGGACACAGTCAGCTGACCCCAGCTGACCAGAGGGACGTTCCTCACCATATGGCATCAGGCTCAGTTACAAAACGGAGGAAGAAGAAGGAAGGGGGGGATGTTTGGAATGATGGTGTTTTCCATCCYCAGTCACTGTGACGTGTRATGGAGCCCGGCTGTCCTGGGCATGGCTGAACACCTGCCTGCCCTTGGGGAGCAGGAATCAATTCTTTATTTTGCTTTGCTTGCATGCATGGCTTTTGCTTCACCTAAAAAACTGTCTTTATCTCAACCCATGAGGTTTCTCACTTTTACCCTTCTGATTCTTTCCCCCATCCCACTGTGGAGGGAGTGAGGGAGCAGCTGTGTGAGGTTGGTTACATCCTGGAGGATTGAGAAACCTCACTTCCAGCAGCRTAGCTAACCCTATTGGAGTATAACTGAGCTTTCTCCCAGTCCTTGAAGAAAACTCAAAGATCTCGGCAATCCAGTTGTTGTATGGAAAAATACTCTGCATGGCAGCATCATGAGTGGAATCAATGGTCASTATCACTGTATCTCAAATGCTTCTCATGCCTCAGAAATGTATTTGGAATTAGTCCTCCACCCTCAGATGCTGAGGCCCTACACATTGACATAAATGCTGGGAGAGTAAATAYACAGGCAATACTGAGATGTGGGCATGTTCAAACCATTCTGAAGCCAACAAGAATT
Source organism: Malurus melanocephalus (assembly GCF_030028575.1). Lineage (NCBI taxonomy): Eukaryota > Metazoa > Chordata > Aves > Passeriformes > Maluridae > Malurus > Malurus melanocephalus. Next base: position 185,907 of record NW_026623397.1, read on the forward strand.
ATTCCTGTACCTTAAAGTAACTCGTGCTTTTCTGGTCCTTCTCTGATTTCTCAGTTGCTTGCGGTGAAGAGAAGGAAGGGCTAAGAGCCAAGCATGCCAAACACAGCCTACATCACCACCTCTGCTTCACTCAGAGGTGAATGAAGTCATTAGCTTGAAAATCTGGACTTGGAAGAAGCTTGAAACCACTTACAACCTCCAGWATTCCACCTGGGAGATAATTTGCCAAGGTGCTAAGTGGAGACAGAGCCAAAGTTCCTGGTTTAGCCAACCCAGCTGTATGGCAGGAGCCTCCTGCCAAGACCGTGAAGGTACAGAATTGCAAAATCAGATATAAGACTGAGCAATTCTCACAATCACACACCCAATTTAAATCCCTGCCCTGATGTTTGTAAAAGGCCTTGAAGATGAAAAGTACTATGCACAATAAGCCCTGAGTAAAATTATTAAAACCAACACTTCATGAAAAGAGATTAATTATGCTATTACTGTTTGCACATGTGAATTTTCCATAAAAATAATAATCTGGGCCCAGTTCAACCAAGCATTTTAACATATGTCTAACTCACAAGCACACGAGTACTTCCATTTCAGTTAATGAGATCATTCCTGTTTAAAAGTTAGGCATGTGCTCCACTACCTGTGGCCATGGGCTTACAGACACGGGCACAAAGATACAGGCACCACCTCTTTGGGCAYCTTGACCTCAGATGGTGACATGTTTTCTTACCTCAGAAACACGTAACTACCTAGATAGAGTTTTCTGCCCATAAATGTGACCTACACGCCTCAAAGTCCGACAGGTGGATGTGCCAGCATGTCCTGATATTGTCCCTCAGCGAGGTATCTATAGATCTCTCCACAGTGCCTAGTGTCCAGGGCATGACTGCTTGATGAAACCTTGTCCACACCTCAGCTCTGAAATGGTACTGTTGACTCCCTCCACTCGATGAGTACCTAAAGCCAATCTCCCTCGTCCCTTTCCCAGTATTGCATAGTACAAACAAAATTGCATGGAGATAACTCCAGTTCTACAATTGCGCTTAAAAGATTTTAACCCCTTGGTTGAGTTTAAAAGGCACAGAGTAAACTTTTGAGGGATAGGCTCAAATACTAGAAAAAATTCAGAGAAAAAATGAAAACAACAGTGAAAAATTATTCTCGAGTTAAGATGTCAGCATATCCAATTCTGAGTGAATATWGCTCTTTAAGGAAACTGAAGGAAGCACACAATTCTCTAGATATATTTCAGAAATTTCCATGGCAAATACCATTCTTCCAGCTCCTTTATTATATATATCTCTTACTCACTGGAAAGCACAGCTACTATTATCTCCACTTACCTCGCTTTTTTAGACAGAGGATGGAACACAACAGCAACCAGAACTTTATGCCCAGCTTATGATTTATGTTTCTGAATATTTATTTTTCTGCTCTTCATTCTTTAAAGGGTTTCTTAGGCTCCTCTTGAACTGTTGTCTTTAAAAGTTAATTCCAGGTGAAAACAAAGGACTAAACAAAAAGAGCTCAAGATTTTCCTTTCTTTTTTAAACTCTGAACAATGCACAATAACTGCCCCTTCCTGTAGTCACAATTATTGCAGAGAGACCAGAAGGAGGTTCTTCTAATTGATTTCTAGGCAATTTCCATCTTGAGAAAGAGACCCTACAACTGAATTTTCCTTCCTGCAATGGCTTACAGATTATGTACTGGCACATGGACTCATTAAAAGAGAATGAAAGGAAATTTCTCAGAAAAAAGAAACCCCTCTCTTCACAGTTTTAGTGATGCATGTATTATTTTGTGAYACACATAAGCTGTCAAGACACCTATTAGTCCATCTACTGAAGTACATACTCYGGTCTCAGAGACCTAATACTTTCTGTATTTTCAGATCAGTATAGCAGCAGTTTTTTCAATGGAAACAAAACCTGCACAGCTGTTGGTATTTGGAAGTCAGAACTCTTTTTACTGATTGAGTAACATGTTTTGCTTTGCAAGCACCTATCAAGTGATGCAAGTGAGAGCACCCAAAAACCTTCAAGAAATAGTAACAGAGAAAAGGAGGTAATTCTGGCAGACAGAGAATACCCTTTCAGGTAAAGAAACTTTGCACCTGGTGCCCTCTTTAAAAAAAAAAAAAAAGTAATTTATTTGGAAATGAATACCACTTTGAAAGAAAAACCTGGATAAAGTGAATACTAGACAGAAAGCAAATCACTTATCTTTTTGGAGTAAGAACAACAGGGTTCTTTAGTTACAGGTATTTTATATAGAATTAATTCAAATGCTGCGAAAGGTAAAAGTGGAGTACAGAAACTAGCAGGAAACTTGTGAATGCTGCATTTAACAGCCATGTGAAATAACTTTAATTACTTGACGTCCTCCTGCACAAAAGCCACCGATAAGTTTTTCTTTCTGCACATAATAATACCCACTTGCTAATTTACTCTGTTTCGACATTCTCTTACACACACACACACACACACACACGTGTAGATACACTCCTTACAGCCAGCGCTGTGAGAACTCTCCATCTGGTCTGCAAACTGTAGAATTTCCTTTCCCATCTATCTCAGAAATATAGTCCCATGACCCACGGGTCACCATCTGCTCAGTTACACTGGCACAATGCCTAGTATGCTTGAGGTAATGCCACCATCCTTTCCTCCAATTGTAAACTCCCAACAAGGCAGACATCTACCAGAGTGTTTGCACACAATGAGGCAGCTCCCAGTGAGATTATAGTTAAGACACCACAGAAATTCCCTTCATCTACAGTAGCCTAGGATGTGGGAATGACCAAAGACACATGCAGTCTCTCTTGATCAAAGGTCATTYGAAGGAACAAAGCAGTCAGTGCTGATGTGTCCAAGATAGCATAATATAACACACACACATAATTGTGTCCAGCATGTGTGGTTCCCCCCCAGTTCCTCTCTTAATGATCTTTGCTTCACTCAGTATTCATTTGCGTACAATCTCCTATTCTCAGGATGCCCTAGAGCAGAACAAATTATACTAAACATAAGTGAAATCAAACAAAGTTTTCATTGAGTACCATTTATAACATTTACAAACAAGCCTCTTGTGTTAAGTTTCTGAGAAATAATTGGCAGGTTCAAATTTACACCACTAGATCCACTAGATTTTCTTTCTTTTTTTTTTTAAGGTGTACCTATAATGCAGTAACGAAAAAAATCTCATGTGACTTATTTATAAAGACTAAAGGTAGCAGAAAATTGGGAGATTTTTTGTACCTTAAAACCCAGTAGACAGGAACAAATATAAAATTTAACCAAATTAGACAATGCGTGTGGAAAGATACGCATTTTTTCAGCTTTTTTCAAGTGTCATTAGATATTAAAAAGTCCTACAGGAATGGATGTTTTCTGGTTTATGAAGCAGACATCACAGGTAAAAGTCTTCTTTTACAGTGCTTCAGGAGTTCAAGTCCAGAGTAACAAAGAAGTACTTCTGAAATTTACCTCTCTATTGTACTTTCCTTTTCAGTCCCACTACTAGGAAACACTCCATCAATTTTTGTTACACACTTCTCTGTGCCTCACCAGCTAGCAARTGTTTTGAAACAACAAGCCAAAAGCCCACTGGCAGAAAAAAACTGAAACAGGCCTTTTTCTACAAATTTGTGCCATTTGTAGCACGTGCTTTTCCCTAAGCCATCATTTCAGCTTCACTGCTCAACTGCCTAACACCTTATTCAGGTAACATTACACTGGAAGAGTAATTCCAGCAACATTATGCTTATTAATCTTCAAGAAYGCCTAAGCTAAAAATAAAATCCAAACAGTGTAAGAATCCAGGCAGGGTTACGACAGCATTTCTCACGGGATCAAAATGTCATTAYATTCCCTCCTTAGAGGGAATTTTCTCCTCCACCCTTCAATCTTGCAAGAGGAGAGGTCAGACCTCTGGCAGGCTGAGTGTGTGTGCTCATGGGCCAACAAAGGTGTTTTCCTCTGYACAGCTACACACAGTGAAGGGGGTGAGGCAAAATTCCATGAGTTTTTGCCTTAATTCAGCCCACACAACTCAAGTGGGTTTGGGTGAAAAGAAACACACACTGAGGAGAATGCCAGCAACTCTCTTCCTTTTTAAATGAAGGAAAATTATCTTGTCAACGAAACAATACACAAACTCGGGTCCTTCTTGGAGCATTCCTCCATAGCACTAAAAAGTAGCACCAGTGATTTAACCCTCACTCATGCATATTTCACAGAGGAAAACACTTTTTCCTTTCTGWCTGGAGCTTAGACAGAGCAAGCTGCTTAAGCCCATGCTGTCAGACGAGGCTCTTGGGATTCATGGCATGTTCATCTCCAGGAGGTAGATTCCAGCTTGTGCACAATGTACAAAGCTTCCTACAATAACTTGTTTCTGAGCAAGCTGAGAACATAATTAAATTGACTAYTTTCGATAACCCAACTAAATACGCACTTACTTTGGTGCCTTAATGCCTTTGAAATTATCTAATTCAGAAGAAACAGAAGAACAGATTGCTAGGGAGAGCTGGAGCTGGTGATTGTAAGAATGTATGTGTCACTTCTACATACACATATATGAGAAACATCAAACATCAAGGAATGGGGAAGAATTTTCTTAGATGGAAAATAGATGGAAGGTATATCACTTGACTCCTAAAACCTTTTTCTTCTGCATTTGGAGATAACTGGTGTTTTTTCTATTAAAGATCCATATTATTTCTCAACCTCTGCTAGCACTCCCGCATGTGACCAGACTACTTTTTTTTTTTTTCCTTTGTGCTAAATTGCAAAATCTCCCTACTGAATTTAAATTAACAGACAGTTATGGCAATGACTGTCTGCAATCTTCCTGGTGGTTTCCTGCACTGATAGTTAATACTCAGCATCCAGGTGTCAAAAAACATCGCAAGAAAACAGTCTCGGTAAATACAACTGAGGACTTCACATGGGATATAAAACATATTGGATATATTTCTGTGTCTCTCAGATAAAAGCATACTATAACCATATTAACATTAAGCAGGTATTTGCAGCAATTACTATATGAAATTAACTTGGAAAAACTAAAATTACATGGTAAGGTTATGACAAACCCTCTGAGAAGTATGGGGAAGGATCCAGACATTTACTTCAGAGYGTGACATGGATCTGCACTCTCACATATGTGCTGGTTCCACACCACGCTCCCTGTCCTGGGGCACATCACGACCTGACCTTGCTGCACATTTCTCAAAAACAAGATTGTTACAGAATTAACTGGTTAAAAGAAAGGTGATCATACAGAGCAGAAGGATGGTTGAAAGATTAATTTTATTTTTTCCTGGCTCTGAGTGTTTATTTTTTTGCCTTGGTTAGACCATTCCAGTAATGTCATTGGAATATAAATGTAATCCACAAGTATGAGACTAGACTGAGTGCWGATTAATTTGAGTGTCTTAAATCCACAGCTTCGTGTATGAGCTAAGCATGGGCCAGAAATGCCAAATTAAATAGTGGCACAACTCTTAAGAAATAACTTGTGACTTGGACAATCCATAAGGAATCAATAAAAAATTAAAACCAGTCAGTAGCAGTGAAGTGAATAAATGAGTCATTCTTCCCAAAGCAAACCTAATAGTAAAGTTCATTTGTCTATCAGGAAATTAGTGCTCTATTTTTGAAAGGTGCTAAATTACTTTTTAAAGATATCATAAAGCWAATATTGAAAATCAGAACAGTTAAAAGGCAGCTTTCCAAAATGCTTCACTCTTGCTTAATAGGTAAAAGTACCATGTTTGTGCTTAGTATTTTATTCTTCACAAACGGGTAGAAAATACTTTTGTTTCACTTTTGAAATGTTTACACAGCACAGCTTTCCCAAAAAGCCTTCTGGAAAAGTTTCCAAAGGATTTGGGAAAGATTATAAAATAATGTTATTCAGGATTAGTTCAGAAGCAGTAACTAAGCCCAGAACAGCACTGGAAAATGGGCAAAAAGTAAGATACTTGTTATTCAGTGTTACTTGAAAATATAGCTTGATATAATCAGAGCTAACAATTTTGAAATTTTCCAGAATTCTATGAATCGTGACTAAGTATGAAATTGTTCAGACTAAGAGGAGTTCAGTATTGGCTTATTCCATATCAAAATAATGTTTCACTTATTTTAAATGCAGGCATATTCAAACGGCTGGTAGAATGAAAAAAAAAAAAAATTAAAGGCTTATTAAAGGATTTTAATAGCAAAACTGTGCCTTAATTGAGATTAGTTGCATTCTCCTTTTACAAAAAAATCTGAATGATACATACAAAATCACCTTTAACAATTAAAAAATTCTTTGTTTTGCTGACAGTAAAGTCACCAGGAATTTTTCAATGAGCTTCGGATCAGGTCCTAGCTCCTGATTATATTTCAAGTATGGTAATGGATTGAACAAAGTCTTTTTCTTATTCTGTCAAAAGACCAGCTTGTGAAACATTGACCAAGAACTTCCATTCTTTTGGGTGTTTAAGTATTTCTTCAAATCTTTTCATGATACTACACCTAAAGAACAACCTCATAACTCTACCACAACTTAAAGAACTGTTGGAGACGGCCAGGTGGGTGCAACCAAAGAGCCAGCCCCAGTGCTCAATCCCTAGCAAAAAACCACCGAGCTATTCAGCCATTAGAATCTTGAAACACATTGCAAAGTTTCTCATTATCCAACCACTGGCTTTTCCCTCCAATACCCCAGTCTATTTCTTACTACAGCCTGAGAAAATTCTAAATATGTTTATGCAAAAGAATTTGCTCACTAGAAAACACTGGCTTTCCAATTCTATTTTTTTTTCTCCCAATACACCACYGAAAACCTTCTATAAATAATTTTTTCCTCCAATTAACATGTGTTATAAGACCAGCAGAAAGATCATAAATTATTGTTGCTGTAGGCTTTTCAGTGTAATTTATTACTGAAAAGTCATGAGCACTGCGGTGGAAAGGCCAGCCTGTGAATCTGTAAACCTAGGAAATTAAGAACTAAGCTGGTCTCTTTACCCAGAGGTCAATTAGAAATGACACCAGCAGACTTCTCTGTGACCTGGGGAGATTTATAGCTTACCATGCTAGGCCTGTGGTTCAGCCCCAAGATTAAGATCAGAACAGCACCTGGAAGACTGTCATCAGTTAAGACAGGCTGGACCAATGGCTCCAGGCTAAATTGTGCACAGGAAAGGAGGTCATGTCAAGTAGCCTTTGTTTTCACCAGGGCTAAGGCACATGTGGAAGGTGCCCATTTGAGAGAGATTGGGACTAACAAAGGTCTAATACAGGGCCATTGGACTGTCCTGTAACAGGAACAAAGGCAGCAAGTTTCAAGGCACTYTGGCTTCTCTCATTACTAAAAGTCACCTCCGAAGATATTTGATACTTGATGAGGCTTGGTGCGATTTGCAGATCTTGTTCTTTACTGCTTTTCCTTTGTTATTTTTACAAGTGCAACCGTTAGCTACAGAATGCCTCACATCATAAACTGTCATGATTTAGGAAAWAAAATATGATCACTCTGTTGTGAGAATCTTATAAGAAAACAAAAAAGGCTGTGTCTTTTAGCCACTCATAAATATTTTATAATTTGGTAAGAACAATAGCCCACGAGGTCAAAGTTCAGGTCTGTAGTAGTCAACGAGATCCTTGCAAGACAATAAAAGGGAAAGCTACCCTTTGTTTTATAGCAACTTTGGAAACAACTTCAGCRAGGCTGTGGAAGCTTACAGACTTTCCATTGTATTCAAGTCATTTGTGCAAGTTGCCCTTATTATGGCTTTGATAAATGATGTTTGCAGAGGAAAAGCTCTTTGGGGTTTCTGAGCATCGTTGAGCACTTAGATCCATGTCAGATACTCAACAGGGACCTACGGAAGAGCACACAGCTTAGAAAGTAAATATCATTTTCTCAAGCAATCACCATTCAGGCTCAAARAAGTATTTCCTAATTTCTTCTACAGTATGTAGACTCAGGTTGAAGGGTAATTAGAAAAGAGAACAGAATATAATCTTTGAGTTCTCAGTGTCACACAGTCTTTAAAATGGGAATGAAAGAGACATCTATCTCATAGTGTTGCAAGGCTTAATGTTCAGAATGCTGTTTATAAGCTGGATAACTGAAGCTCCTGGATGAGTAACTGCTGGCATTTGTTACTTTTAAGAACTCAGTACAAAAGGGAAATAGTCTCCATTTTTCTTCTGTCTTTCACAGAATAAAATTAAGCCCTCAAAAACCATCTGAAGTGGCATAACTGAGGATTTACTAACTTAGCCACTGTGTTTCTCGTTTTGTTATCCTCTCTTGGTTTATAAAGTCACAGGCAATAACTCTAGACATGAATCTGAACACTATGGGGTATTACTTGTCCACCAGATTAAAACACATCTTACAACATGTCATGTGCCCAGAAAATATGAACCCCAAAGTTCTGTTTTCCAGCTTTGTTGATGCCCCTTCATTGCCTACCATTTTTTTGTGCACAAAATTTCTCATTTCTGCATCAAAAGTTGAGGTTCTTCTGGCTTTCTCTGATGTGCTTAGAATCAAAGAATAGTTTGCTTAACTAAAAAACCCTAAAAGCTTTCCTACTGTTCCCTTGCCTTTTCTCTAAGAAGGAGAGTCAATGTATGCCATGAAATACTTAACATTAACCTSCTAAGCATTGGTGTTTTGAAATGGTTGTCTGTAACAAATCTCTCTATACATGCAAATAAATGTGCTATTTATAGAAATAACACTAAATAACCATCTGTTTGACAGAACTTACTGAGAGAAAAAAACTACAGTGGCAAACTCAAGAAAAATGCAGGGGTGACAGTGTGAGCTGGATCCACTGTTCATACGCAGTAGCTTTTCCAGCTGTYTAATTAGACAAACATCTGATAACAATCCCAGAATATCAGATACAAGCACAGAGTGTAGAGCTTTTCTTGTTTATTTGCATCGACTGAAACCATCACAAGTCCCTAGTTCTGATATTTACAACARTCTGCTCAATATGGACTCAAACTGCACACAGAATATTACTTTTTCCACAAAACTTGTTTTTCCTCACAGTGCATTAAGTCTCTCCACAGTAACCACAGTCAGCATAAAATTTAAATGTTTATAAATGTTTCAAGCTGTCACATCTTTGTCCTCTGTGAGATTGGAGAAGGAATAAAATCAAACAGCTCTTCTCCTCAGGCAACTTTTCCCAAGTGATGCAGTCCAGAGWCCGGCGTGTTGGCATTTGTTATTATAATCAACTTTCCACAGCTTTTACCAAGGCATGATCCTTAGTGTATGTTTAACCAATGCAGATAGATTTTCAAGTCATACAACATAAAACAAGTGCACAGAGTGTTATGCATCATCAAGAACACAGTGGATAATGTTCAGTTATCCACTTCTTTTCTACTCCAATTCCATCCCCTTGGATGCTCTCAGCTCTTATTTGAATGACCTCAGTGTTTCAGTCTTAATAACCTTCACAGCAGTCCATTCCAAACATTTATTACTCCTGGGTTAAAAAGTATTGCTCAGCTACATCTGTTCTTAATTTGATTTTGCAGAAGTTTTTTTTCTTTCCTTTTTTTTTTTTCTTTTTCAAATACACTATTTCCAATGGAAGAAATATATCTAAAAGCTCTACTTAGGGAAAAAAATTACACAGGCCAATGTATGTAGGAGGGTGTGGCAAGCATGCCTTTTGTCAGAAAGCTGAATTAACGTGCACTGGCTGTTACTTAGAGCTTGTGGGCTTTCTTGCCAGAGAAAAACCTGCCATTTTTGTGGATATCGTTCACTTGGAATTTGAAATATACATACACATACACACACAAAGGAAAAGGCTCCTGCTGGTCTTATTTAATCATGTGATGAACAAGATATCYTGGACACATTCAGCTTTTTTTCCTTCCATACATACCACAGACAGCATGTGGCACACAGGCCCAGTACTCCACAGATACCAGGGTGGGCAGGGATCGTGCAACTCCAAGCAGTGTGGGCTTTGGGCAGCCTAACAGGACATTAGCAGTGCTGGGAAATCTGAGGAAAAATAATTTCTCTGAAGCTGCATTAAYAGAACTACYCTGTGCTCTGATATCCCAGGTWTGYATATGGCTGCTTTGCCCCTACTTGCTCTCTGCGTGTTGACACACAAGATTTGCTCATCGTTATCTTGGGGACTGGACAAGTCTGACCAGCTCAAGAGGGACGTGAATTCTAGAAYGGCCTGGGTTGGAAGGACCTTAAAGATCATCCAAGTTCCAACTCCGTGCCACAGGCAAGGACACCTTCCACTATCCCAGGCTGCTCAGAGCCCCATCCAAACTGGCCTTGAACACTGCCAGGGATGGAGCATCCRCAGCTTCTCTGGGCAACCTGTGCCAGTGGCTCACCACCTCACAATAAAGAATCTTTTCCTCATATCTACTCTAAACCTAAACCTTCTCTTTCAGTTTGAATCTATTCCCCCCTGTCCYATCACTACATGCTCTTGTAAACAGTSCCAGTCCATCTKTCCTGTAGGCTCCCTTCAGGTCCTGSAAGGTCACAATGAGGTCATCCCAACACCTTCTCCTCTCCAAGCAGAACAATGACTCACTTTCCTCACTTGAGAGGTGCTCCATCCCTCTGATCACCTTGGTGACCTCCTCTGGACTCACTCCAACAGYTCCATGYCCTTCCTRTGCTGGGAGCCCAGSSCTGGATGCAGCACTGCAGAAGGGTCTCAGCAGAGCAGAGGGACAGATCACCCTCCCTTGCCCTGCTGGGCACACTGCCTTGGCTGCAGCCCAGGATGCCACTGGATTTCTGGGAGGCAAATGCACATTGCTGGATCACATCCAGGRCTCCTTTGCTCATGGGTCATCTGCAATTAGGTGGGTTTTCTGGTGTGGGCAGGGCTGTCTCAAAGACAACCATTGGGCATTTTCCCACACTGAGTGAAAACTCTTAACTGTAAGTTAAGAAAATTGTTCCTAGTATGACAATACGGTTTGAAGGGGGAAAAACAAACAAAATCAAATACAACCTTCCTGCTAAGCTCCCAAGCAAAACCAGGAAGAGYGACACAGGCACATTTTCTATTCCATTTCACATACAGTGATTAGTAACAGCTTCTGCTTTCCTCCAAGTCCCTCTTTGAGAGACCAGTTTTTAATGCTTCACAGAGCAGGAAAGACTCTGCCCCACCAAGAGGGAACTTTATGAAAGTTCACATCAATCGACAGCAGYAGCAGCAAAGCAAACCGTGCTCCATCGTGCTTCAGTGCCCTTCTGGCACTGCTCTGACTGCAGCGCAGACAGTAAACAGTAGTGTGTTTGTGTGCAAATAGCATTCTCCTGAATGATGTCTGCACCTGTGTAAACTGACATCACTATCTTTTTTTTAAATCCAGTTTATTTAAGGAGTTCACAAGAGACACCTGTTCCATGCACAGGCACAAATGACATTCAGTGAGCTGAAAAAAAGTGTGTGTGGCAGGGGGGAGGTGCTGGGGGGTGAAGGGCAAAAGCGCCTTGCAGGGCTGTATCCACAAGCATGTTTATATCTCCTGCTCCTACAACAGACAGCTGCTGCTGCTTTCAGTTCTGGCCTTCCCAGTGTTAGCTGGAATTTGTGAAATAAAATACAACCAAACTAAGTTTTCAATACTGGCTTATTAAAGAGTGAACCTGGGTAAATACTGGGGAGGAATGGAAGTGAAGGGTTGGAGCAGGCAGAAAACAGCCTGGCCCCTGGCTCGTTTCTGAGAACAGTGCCGAAACACTATAAAATCAAGGTGGCAAAAGACTCAGCCTAAAAGCTCATTCAGGAGCTATGGCATTTTCCTGCTTTGCTCTCAGCCTTTTAAGGCTTGCACAATGCCTGTCTTTGAGGTGTTTTGGTTTGGGTGTTGGTTTTTTTTTTCATTTTCATTTTAGTTTTGTTCTTTTCTTTGAGAAAGGGTACAGTAGGTTTTGAAGGTTTCATCTCCAAAGCAATCACACTGTTCTGTGAGGATCCTGCTCCTGTTTGGGACATCTGCCCTAGATACAATAAAACACAAAAAGACTATTTCTACTTTAGAGGGAATGGTGAGACAGAAGGTCCTCACATCCCATCTGACTGAAAGCATTTTAAAGAAAGCTATATTGATAGTCTCAATGGCTGGTCACCCAGTAGATTCTCTCCTACTGAAGTAACAGTTTTGAAAGTATYAGAAATGCATTTCTCAAACTCACTGTTAGGATTTAATGTAAACAAATGTATTTTGAGGAAAGTTGGATTTTGAGGATRGCAAGGACAAAGACTTCCAAACAACCATGGTGAGTAATTAATTCCCTCCTCMTCTTATGGGCTAAGAGCCAGGGACCACTGCTGCAGGAATGCAGTRAACACCCCACAGACAAACTGAAGAGTCAGACAGATAAACATAAGTACCATGGCAGGAAAAATAGTTAAAACTGAAACTTAGCAAGGTAGGACAGAATGTAGAACTGACAACAGTGCAAATCAATGGTTTTGAAACACATAATGATTTTGAAAATTAATGTAAGACCTATGAAGTAGCAGAGCTACATTTTCTGTGTACAGCCATTGTAACATACCTGTCACAACAGTCAAATTTTGAGGGAAAAAAAATGGATTCATGCCTTTAGACAAAAGACACCTCCCTGCCTAAAGAACAGCCTTGCTCACTTCAGCGAAATAAAGATGGAAACCAGATTTTCACCACGCCAAGACTATACATCYCTGAAACACAAAACCTTTTCTGCTCTTGCCTCTATCAACAAAGTGCACATCTCCTATCAACGCTTTACACTTCTCAAAAATTAACTTAGTGCATATCATCACCTTAAGTAGGGCAAATGAAACAAAAGATAACAAKAAGCTTTGTTAAAAGGCTATCAAATGTACCCATTTTTATCAGAAAAGCACACAAGACCTTGCACCTCATTCACTCTCTACTAAATCCCTTCTTAGCTGATAAAAAGTGTTTTTCTGAGCAAAACTTCACTAATGTTTAAACACGGAATTTTACTTCAATTGAATTTGAATCTTTTAATTTTACAAGCACTTTTCACCAGGGTGCTGGATTAACAACTCATATCTTCCTGATGTTTCAGCATCATTCCAGTGTCACRCCCTAGTCCTTTCCAGAGACTGATAAACCCCAGTGCTGTTCACAGTCCCAACCAGTCTCCATGTCAATAATGATAGGAGGCAGACACACAGGTACCTCTTAATCCCTAGGAAGACCACATGATAAAACAGTGAGAGAAAACATGGAGGTTTAACAGTGAAGACCCTCAAATAACTTCATAGTATTATAGAGGTGTTAACAGAAAAAGCTAACAAATAAAGTGTGAAGCATGCTTTTTTACAGAACCACAGGATAGCTGAGGCTGGAGGGAATCTTTGGAGAATTTTCTAGTCCAACCTTGCTGCTCAAAGCAGGGTCAGCTGGAGGACATTGCTCAGGGTTTTGAATAGCTCTAAGGAGAGAGACTGCACAACCAGCCTGGGTAACCCGTCTGTGTTGAGCAAGCAAAAATGTTTTTCTTATGCTTCAATAAAATTTCCTGTCTTTCTTGACAATTATTTATGGCCATAAAAATAGAACAAAATATAGCAGAGCAGGGCAATTGTTCCTTGTGAAAAAATAACCCCTAGTAATTTGTCTATAGGTCTGCACCCTGACATCATTTAACTGCAATATCAAAATGTTACTTAAGTGAGAGCCTGGAACCAACCATTCACTCACAACTTCTATGTTAGTGAGCAGTTTAAAGCACAGAAAAAGCCCAAGCAGATTAAATGCTTTTTATTCTAGGCCTCCATTCTCAATGACACAGCTTTTTCTGCATGCTATATTCAGCAGGCTGCAGATGCTCATGGAAATTGAAGACAAAGTTCCTTTCTTTTGTGCCAAAGTCAAGACTTTGACACTTTTGCAGTGATTTTTTTTTTTTTTTAATGTGCAGAATAGCCAAAGCCAAGTCCAGTTCTACTGACACTGCCCATCTCCCTCCTGAGGACATTCAGGTCTCTTAGATGACAGTTTGGAAACACCATGATTCTTAGTGCTCTTGTCTCTGTATTTCACACGCAAACCCTTTTGTGCCCTGTCAATTTTAACACAGGTTTTTTTTTGGGGGAAGTTCAATCTAAGACAGATGTTTGCTGACAGAAATTTTACAGGTGATGACAAGACTCCATTAACTCAATGTGCATGATGCTAGTTTATGCGAGCCTCGGAGAAATCTTATTGTACACTCCTGACCCTGTATCCTCATCTACTGCTGTGCAAAGCCCTTTTGCTGAAGCAAAACACAAAAACAATGTTTGCATTAGTTACAGAGATTTACTTACCCATATATTTCTTCCTAAAGTGTGAAGCAGACATGTTATGTGATGGTTTGTGAAATAAACTGCTAGTCTGACAGCCAGATTAAACATAAGAGCACTTGCATGCTTATAGGCGCAGAACTAGACAGCTGGATAGGATTTACAAAACCACTTAAGCAAGCCAAATTCCTAAGTTTTCTCTGGTATTTCCCAGACACAATCAGCTTTAGAGTGACTCTGCATGACAGTCTGGTCTTACCTTTTATTCTGTGACTGTAACGCTCATGCTAAAGAAGGCAGCAAGTTGTTATTATGGGAACTCAGATCTGGGGCTGTACGAGCCTCCCAATACGTGCTCTGCCCAAAGATTTGGGCTGTGACWGGGRTAAAGCACTTTTGATAACAAAAGCCTCCTTTCTTGACTTTCTCAATTCTGCTTGATAACTTAAAAATGTATATTGCTAAACTGTCAGAATACTATGAGCAATTTTTGTCCAGTGTGAGGAACACATGTGTAATTCCAAAACCAACACAGTTACTTTTCCTCCATAGTGCTTCCTCTCTATCACAGTACACTCCTATTCCTCCTCCTCCTTCTTCACCCTCTGAAATTTCCTTATCACTGCAATGAGATACGGCAACTTTCATATTACGATCGGGTTTGATTGYTCGTGGCACGAGGCCAGACAGCTCCTGAGGCAAGTCATTATGAGMCTGCAATACACACCAAGTCAGGTTTCACTGATGAAATGGATGATGGAAAGGAACACAGTGAAATGAAAGCAGRGGCACTAATTTAAAGCTGTCATGTAAGGCAGCCAGGAATCCTGCAGTGCACAAGAGAAAGCGCTTCTCACTGCGTCTTGGAACCCTTAAACACAGGGGATGGTGAAGCAGAAGAGATATTGAGAAATCACCCTTATCCTCCTAAATTAAAAGGTCTGCCAACTACAGATGCACCTCAGTCTCATGGGGGTGGAGTTCTAGAATTGCACTTTCTTAAAGAGTGTTCATTCCCCCCAAAAAACCATCAAACAGCACAGGAAATTCACATTCTGATGAACATAAATATGATACCTAAATAAATCACGAGAGCACACCTGACTAATGGTTTAAGGTTTAACCTTCACTGAAAATTTCCTTGATTTAAAATTATTTCATCTATTTTAAAATCCATTATATTATTGCAAGGGTGCAACGATATAAATATCACTTCTTGACCATTGTCCTTTCGCAYGAGGACAAGTTCTCCAATATACACAGTCTCAGAGGAACAGAYTATCTCTCAACTCTGTCTTCCACAATTTCAAAAATCACATGGCAGTTATGAAAAAAATTGCTTCACACGTCTGGAAAAGGTCAAATAAATAATTTGCTCTCACACCAAGCTCTTTTTCCTCCAGTCACCACAAAWTCAGTAAATCATAGTTGATGGAAAACTCTCAGAAGAAGAAATCCTAGTTTTTATTATTTACCTAAATGTGATAACACTTTTAAWCTTTGATAGTGATTTCACAAGGGAAATCTGGGAACTCACACTCACTTTCGACCTTCCTCTGAGGTAGCTGTAATGAAAAATGTTTTATGAAAATAAACCACTAAAATATTCCTAGTCACCCCGATTTAAAAATTAGGTCTTTAGGGGTGAAGAAAAAAAAAGTGAAAATTATCAATAAAATAATAAGAACTGGAAAGCCTGAGTAGAAACTGAGATTTAATTTTCTGTTCCACAGAGATTATCAAAATTAAAGGATCTGAAACCTGTGTGAATCCTAACAGAGATGATCAGTGATAACAGCAGCCTCCAGTATTGTTTGTTTTGAGACTTCTTTTTCCTACACTCCAGTGTTTTATGTGCTGTACAAAGATCCTTCACAGCACAAACACAGGGTGGGAGAGAACAAATGACACATGCAGGATGGAGCTCCAGCCTTTCATGGTCTTTAACTTTTGGGTGGAATTCTCCTTCTTCTAATTCCTTTAGTGAAAGAAAAGGCAAGGAGGTAAAGAAGAGGAGAAATATGAGGAACACCAAGAAGTTATTTCACACTTGCATTGTACCTTAAGGCAAATAAGACATTAATTTTCAATGATAAGTGTATTTGAACCATTTAAATGGAAAACCTACTTTACTTTCTTCTTAAAAGGCTGAGCAAACTTTTCAGCAGACAACATTTCAGTTTCTAAACATGTACAGATCACTTTTTGCATCCAACTGTTGAGAATGCAGACATGCAACAAATGAGGATTTAAYTGGCAAGGAAAACTCAATGCATCAATTAACAATTTTGCACCTCTTAAGAGGTACACATAGTGGTCATTTCACAATTCCTAACTCACTATGACTGCCCCATTTAAATTAAATATATCCCCAAATCTTGCCTCAGGAAATAAGCTGTGAGTTCAGTTAGTTTCTGAACAGCTTAAATATATCATTAGTATGAAAATGATCCCATTTTATGAGGTGCTGTTATTTCATAGGATATACTTAATGTTTAGGAATGTGTACATCATATACTGAAATTATGTACAACCTATAATGAAACACATATAAAATTGCAGTAGCACCAGGAGCACCATTGCAGTTAAGATTCTGWCAGACTCTCCTTTACAAACTTATATTTTAATCATACAGAGTTCCAAGATGAATTCTGGAAAAAAAACACCAAACCAAACCCCAAGCATTTGGAGGACACAGGCTACAATTTGTGCTTTCTTCATACAGAAGAAAAGAAATGMAAACAAAATTTCTGTCCTTAATCTGAGATACATTTTCTTTGCAGATTAGATTCCCAGTTGCTGGATTTGGGGAAAAAAATTAAATTATTTGGTTCCCTCCTCCCCCACACTGCCATCAGCAGTGGAGCTCAGCAAGTTTACCATCTGCCATAAACAAAAGTCTGGTTGTTGCTGTGCTTCCTTGAGAGAAGACCTTGTAGGTAAGTGTGACTATAATTTCCTATAATTCAAAAGGCAAAAATCTAATGTTTCKACACTTCACTAGATCAGGTGAAATAAACAATCCAATCAACCAAAGGAATGTTTATGAATAAACTTAAATTGATTGGGGGGGGGGGGGATTTATGAATAAAAAAAAAAAAAAGAATTGTTAAGAAAAAAATTAAATTGAGGGGGGGGGGGGGGATGTATGAGTATAAAAAAAAAAATCGCAGTACACCTACATTTTAACATTGAAGATTCTGAGTAAGTATTWTATTAATGATACTGATTTCTAAATGCACATTTCTGTGAGCAAAAGCAGGATGCTTAGTACATATTCAAAGGTGGCAACGGGTAGAGAATATTTAGAAGTTGTYTATGTGCCTACAGGTATAGACGCTTCTCCATTCATGGCACCATCACACATTCATCTGCCCATTATAGCATTCTGTTGTTTTCAAAGCCACCTTGCATCCTCTAGTGCTAGCACAAAAGTTAACTCAGAAAATAGGCAACTACTTTGGAAAAATTATAAGGCAATCTGTTAGGAAAAAGTTAGTGAAGAGTAACTCCAAAGCAGATTTTTGGGCACTGACTTACTGTTTTTAATAAACACATTTTCTTCAGAAACATGTAAACTGAAAAGAACACTCTTGCTTGACTGATGTCAAAACCAAAACTATTTATGCCTTATACACTGAAGGAATTGTTCATGCCTACGTAAAGATTGCCCCCATGGTGTTTCCAAGGTCAGTGATTTGCATGGAATTCGCATCAGAACTCAACAATGCCTGTGGCAAAGAGACTGTTTTTACCCTGTTTTATGATGAAGCTCCAATATTCAAAAATTGTTTTTCCAAGCTGAGCCAAAGAGATTTTACACCATCCTGTTCCAGATAACGCTTCTATTGATTTTATAGAAAACTGTTTATGTACCATGCAGCAGGCATCTGTCTCACAAACTGCAAGGCTTYACATCATCCTTTGGTAAGAAGTTAGGCAGCAGAATCACATTCCATCTATTCATATCTTTTTCAAGAACCAGATTTTCTGTCTTTTACTCAACCAGAAATCAGCCGCCAGGGACAAAAGCCCTCAACTAAGAGAACTCTTCAAGTCCCACCACGTATACAAAAGCAAGTGCATGCTTAAACCTTTTGCAGAACCAGCTGAGTGGAGACAAGCAGGAGACACTTGTCACAAAGGAGGACTTTCCTAAGAGCAAGACCTACACTGTTCACTTACTCAAGAAGTTTACTAAAATATATTTACCCACATGAGCTACAAAGTGAAATACTTAATGCACTTTTTAATTAAAACCAGGAGTGATTTACACATCTTCAAACTTGGGAAGAGGGGGAGTCTAGYCTCACATGCTGCAAACAATTAGATTACTTTCAGAAAAAGAGTACCTTTCAAAATTAGACTTCGGTTATCACCCTTCCTCAATAACAATTCTAACTTTAATCACTTATTCTTACAAAATGTTCTGTAAAAGAAATTCATATTTCCAAACATAAATCCCTACTTGTCTTGCCCATTTATAAGCTGATTTTCAGAGACTTGAAATAAAAAATGCTAAGAAATTACACATCATCCAGAAACATATTTGAAGTGTTACATTAAACCAGGTTACACTCTGATGTAAAGTTGATTACAAGACTCAGAAGTCTTCCAGAATCTGGAAATTGGTGGTTTATTCCAACTGTTTCTCTTTTGATTATAATACTTACACRGTACTTCCCAGTAAGCACAAACAAACTGTGTGTTTACTACTCTCCACAGCCTTTGAAGTATGGAAAAACCTGTTTATCATGTTATGAAACAATAAAGAGGGCCTATATCAAACCTGTTCCATCTAACTGACAGGGACATCCTGGAAAAAGTTAATCCTGAGCAATGTTCCCCTTGATGGYATTACCTCCAGGCAGGCCAGCTGGGCTCCCTGCATCACTTATACATGGGGAAAGCCACACTTCCCTGCCGAGGTCATGAAACCACCCAAATGTCTGCTGGGGAGAATGGGAGTGCTTTCCTGTGGTCCACAAAGAGAAGCTGTCGTGCCCCTGAGAAGTGCTGACAATAAAAGCAGAAACTAATCACTGGTCCACTGATTTAGCAAAAGAAATCCTTACATTTTCTAACATCCCAAAATAGTATTAAATGGCAAAGTTCTGCCAGGTTTCAAACAGTGTAAGAAGCTGCAGAACCCAACAGGTAATTCTYCTTCTAGAGGAGAGCTCTTAATATTGTAGATGCTCTTGCAAGTTCCATCCCTTGTGACTTTAATGCATGCTCAGGCTGTATTTCACAAGGAGAACACCAGACCCTGTGTCAGAATATAAAGCAAAGAATTCTAGAAAGGAATTGAGGACAACCTGAAAACAGAGCCAAAATTTTCAGGAGAAAATAAACAAACAAACACAACAAAGCACAAATCMAAACATGTCTTAGATACTAATAAGTCAACAAAGCCTCAATGGCATGATATAAAAATATGATACTGCCCTAAAAATCCAAACCCAGGTCTAGTATTTCACAGCAAAAATTAATGCAACAGTTTGTATGATATTACAGTTTTAGATAAACTTGCTTTCCGTGTTTTGGCTACCACCCAAAGCTATTTCTACATCCAAAGGTAAAATCCAGTAATCTATCCATTTTTTTTTCCCTACTTTTTTTCATTGCGGTCTACAAAAGGCCCTGGAAGAGCCCCAAAAGCAATGTTTGCCCTGATTGCTGTACTTCGTTATTTTCTGCACTCTGCAATTATTTAGATGGTTTAAAAAAAGGAGAGGGAGAACAACTGTGAAAGGCATTGTGCAACCGCAGCTGACTTCATGTTAACCCCYGTTGCCGGGTTCCACCCTCGGGTCAAATGCCTATGAGTCAGTGTCTAGCACAGATGAATGATGTCATACTCACACCACCTCTTTAGCAAGAAAATGTGGTGGAGCCTTTCATTGCTGATCTTAAGAGACCCTCGGTTAATAAATGAAGTTCCCAAGATAAAAAAAGAATAGGTCTGAACTTTAAAAGACAGGAAATGAGCACATCACTCCCAACAACTTTGAAAYGGATTCTAAGAAAAAGACTGTGATGGGTCATATGCAGCAAAAATGACCAACAGGATGCATATGTTAAAAGTCAAAAAAAGATTTGCAATAGCTAAAAAGTCAGCAAACAAGGGACATAATTATATCATCTAATACAAGCAAAAAAACTAAAAATGAAACAGGGCAATGGATGTGATGTCTCATTCAGGTACCACACAATGATAGATCAGATTTGCAAAGAATAATTTGATTTCAGTGAAACATGAACAGAGCACACCTGTGTGGATTTAAGGAGACAGTTTCGTAYTGTTTCAATACACTGGAATGTGTAATAATCGGTTTGAATGCAGTGCAGCTTTTTGGTTAAAGAAAAATTATCTTTCAGATGAGAATCTTGCGGTGCAGAATTACTGCACCTGAAACCATCAACTGATTAATCACCATTTTAAATACACGAAAATCTAGAAGTGAGAAAGAAATGGAATGAGTAAGCACACAATGAAATGCACTCCTAGATGAAGAACGCATAAAATTACTGAGAAAATACTTATTGGTATTAGATCTAGCTTGAGGCAGCATTAAACAAGTTCCACGGAGCCTTCCTGGTTGTGGAAGCTCCTCTGCACAGGGGCTAGTCTTTGCAGGAATTGAGATCTCAGAGAAGGACATCATCATTTCCTCAACTCCAAAAGTGGTTTCCCATGGGAAGGAGATAAAAAGAAAAGCCCTGAGAGGGAACCTTCATATCATGACTTTACAAAGCTTGCCCGACACTGCAGAAGTATGGATTTAACAGAGCTCTAATGAAACAGATCCAAGGGGATCSAGGTGCACATGGAAAGAAACAGCAGCAACTGATTGCTTTCTCTAATACTGTGATAGTAGGGCAGGATTTTTATCATTCTCTAAATGTAAAAACATATGTTATTTCCAAAATTTACTTTTAAATAATGTGACAGCTTCACAGAATCACAGAATTKTCTGAGTTGGAAGGAATCCACCAGGAYCATCAAAGTCCAGCTCCTGTCCCTGCACAGGACCATCCCCAAGAATGACACCAYGTGCCTGAGAGTGTTGTTCAAACACTYCTTGAGCTCTGGCAGGCTCAGTGCTGAGACCACTTCCCTGTGGAGCCTGTTCCAGTGCCCAACCACCCTCTGGGGAAGCATCTTTCTCTAATATCCAACCTAAACCTCCCCTGACATGGTTTCATGCGGTTCCCTCAGGAAGTTTGTATAGGTACTGGCTGGTGCCTTCCTGAGGCTCTAGCAAGGGTTAATGTAACTTTGGTTAGGGATACTGTCAGAATGCTGACTCTCTCAGTTTGAAGAAATATCTAGTCTCCTCTTTCACTCCATGCTCTGCATTTTGAAATTGAACATTTAACCAGACCAATGTTCAAACAAACCATCTTTCAGAAGAATTCTAGTAGGAGTGAAAYACATAAAACTGGGAATATAATGTATCAAATTCCATTTCTGTTTGAGAATGTTGGCAGCTAATAAATTCAAATATATACATATATAAAGGTCTGCCCTTATTTACATTTTCCTTTCTTTTTTGTTCAGCTGCCATTTTTTGGCCTACAGAAAACAATCCTCTTTTTTCCAGTTAGATTCCACTGTAACAATGCTCTTTATTGGTAGTCCTCCCTCCCACCCTACACCCACAAATCATGATACAAAACTGCTCAAATATCAATCTACACTTGAGCTAACACAGGCCCGCTGTCTGCTTTTTTTGTCTATATTAATACTATTTTTTTTATTTATTTATTTTGTCTATATTAATACTATTTTTTTTTCCTCAAAACCCCAATCAATTGCTTCAAAGAAAATCTGTGCAATTTGCCTGGATTTCCCTTCTGTATTCCCACTGTCATGATGATTCCTATCCCTTGTTTCCCTGTCCACYTTCAGTAGGTCTGTGGTTGTGATCTTTACTTCTATGGCTCCTGCAATTGTCTACAGCTCGTCATTCTGATCACAGGTCTGAGTTTCAGTCTTGCATGCAAACTGAAAGCTCTCCCTCATCCTTCAAACAGGTTGGTATTTATGCTAGACTGTCATTTTCAAGTTCCTTGAGCTCACTGTCTTTAACAAGCCCTGGTAACCGCTAAAATCAAAGGTCTTGGTAGTAATCAGAATCTCCTGTGCCTATTCTCCAAACTGAAGAGTTCTTCCTGTCCAGAAGGRTAATTTCCTTCCTTCTCTCAGAAGAGGCAGTTTTAAAAGATGAGCTGTACTAATAAACAGAGAAAGGCTATTTAGGAGCAAAGTTTTAATATGAAATGAGCTGGATGCAGCTCAGCCTCCACAATACAGAAAGTAGTCCCACATAAACCCTCTATAACCTGGTATGTGTGTTGTATGAAAAGAAAAAAATAACTATTATGGTTGCAGCACCACATTATTGTCATTTTAAGGTGACTAATWACAGATGAAAAACATTAAGGTTACATAATGCAAGCCATTACTCTAGTCTAAATCACTCAGATAATTTAATTTTTATGTGCATTTTTTACACAGTTTAAAGAATCCTCTTTCTTCCCTCTGTGCAAAGGCAAGATCAAGAGATGAATGAGTGCATGGRGTATTTAAAGACAAAGTTCACTACTCATGTCTGGTTTTAATATAATGCCAAGGAATCTGAGTRGGGAAAAATTCATTACTAATGAAATGACATTGCCATCAATAATTTTCTTTCATTTCTGTATCAGCTTAAACAAGTTTCTTAACAAAGCATAAAGTAGTAGCTCTGTATCTGACTTAAAAACATTATTAGTAGTGATTTATTATACATAAGAAAATGAACATCCTATCAGTTCAATCAGAAAATATCTCTATTTCCAGAATTAAATGTGAAGATCTAAGGTAGCAAAGTTTCTGGGGTAGATTCTGTGGTAACTCTGTCTTTTCCCCCAACTTTATGCATAGATTATGTTTCCACTTCCTGAAAATCTAAATTATAACCATTGACACACTAGCAGGGAAAGGAAGGATTTCAGGCTTGCTTCTTTATTCTTAAATCAAAGAAGCAGGAATAAGATAAATCTGTGCTTGTTCAGTTCATATATTCAGTGCCTAAGTATTCCATAACCTGCAAGTGCTTCAGTGCACAGCTCAACTGAAACAACTCCAAATAGCCTAATAACAGTAATGCAAAGTTACTACACCAAAATTCTGTTAGGTATCTGGGACCAAATATTCATCTTTGAGAAGAGCAGATGCTGTATYTATTTTTAAGGTCTACTGAATTTGATGCTCTTGGATGATTTTGCTATTGTTAAGAAACCTGGGGCAGCTGATGCTCCTTAGCCTTGACAACAGCATGAAACACTTTGTGGGTTTGTCCAGTCTTACCCAAAAGAGAGAGTTTAACATGGTTGCCTCAAAGCTCAGTGCACCTTTCAGATGAACTACAAAATCCAGATACCAGTTGTAGTGCTCAGCTTCTTTCCTGTTAGCTGCAGAGGAGAGCCAGACTGAACCATTCCGCTTGTTTTCTGCTGCATCTTGGTAGCACTGAACTCTTCAAGCCACGAAATTGTTAATGGGCACTTTGGACCTCATAGGAAGCCAGAAACTGCAATGCTGGTTTAGAGGCAGACAGGGATGTATAAATAAGGCTATTGTTTCTACCGAATCAAACTTCAATATTGTTGTATGGTAGTTAAAGCAGAGTATAATAGTCTATTGTTTCTRTGAATAGGTTCGCCCGAGCACCAATCAACACCTTATCGTTAACATTAATCATTGGGATATCTTCTCCAAGATCAAACAAACACTTCTTGAGAACTCAAACTTCGACTTCAGAAAACTTTCTGCGTAATARCAGATTAGATTTAAATATCAGCAACTATATCCTTATTCAAGGAATCTTATTTTAGTGAGTAAATGTTACACAAGGCTATCTGAAAAGGTTTGGGAAGATCGTAAGTAAACGTATTAAAAAACAAAATTAAAAAAATAAATCCAGCAACCAAAGGTCTACGTTAGGCAGAGTATCTTTGGTTCTGCTCTTAACATCTGGCATATGGAACCATTATCCCAGTCCTATATGGTAAAGTTTTTAGAATTGCTCTGTTTAATAGTTACAGCAAGTAACATTATTTTATACATATACCAAGTRATTTAATTTTACTAGATCTGTAAATATGTTTCAATCCTCTTACTTTTAGAAAGAAGAATGGGATTATAGAACAATTTAGTCTGCTGGGTAGCCAGAACCAGATACTTCAAAGAAAGAAATCCAACTTCCAGGCATTTTGACAAAACCAAGAGCCCATATATTCCGAGMATCAACAGTTGTCTGCCAACTGGTATTCCTTCAAGGACAAGTGTTTAGACTCTTGGGATTTTTTGTAGTGATATACTGATTCCAAAATTCCATACCCTTTTTATTGATATACATTCCTAATTCAGCTCAATACTYTTCTCAGATGGTACAGTGTTCTATTCTTCCGGAAGTACAAGTTAATCTCTTCTACACAATGCAAAATTTGATACCAATTGAAACATGTTGCATTTAATTTACAGTTTCTGTAGCCTCCACTCGAAACCTTCTGTTGCAAATGTTGTCGCTCCTGGATTTTTCTYTCAGTCATTGATGCAATACTGCTTCCTCTACAATTTTTTTTTTTTCTGTAGGCCTGAATGGTATCACATGAAGGTGAGTGACAGATACTTCCAAATAGTTATTTTTAGAAGYACTAATTTTGTTCCTCTGTCTTTTCATTATTCTGCACTGAGGAGTTTGGGGGCTYTTACCTTCAATGCAACACAAAATCAGTAGGAAAGAAGAAGTCTGTATTAATAAWGGCTGCATTATCTAACAAAAGTAGAATACCTATTCCCAATCTATTCTAATCCTGTTAGTTTTAACAATCTCAGCCAGACAAAATGATGGTTTTTGCTATAGGTAAAGGAATACTTCCCATTAGGACTGGTTTCAGCACTGTCCTTGAGGCTATGGGCAGCTGACACGTATTAGAGAGCGGCCCAGCTCTGCCCCCCACTGCGTTAAAAGCCTCTCACCTCATATCAAAGATACCAGCTGCCCTGGCTGGTCACCAGGTCACAGCAGGACAGGGCACTAAAGGCTGCCTTCCAAACAGCCCTGCTCAGCTCCTGGGTATAACCAGGGCTGACCCAAGGACAGCACCAGCAGAGATTCCTCCTATAAACCAACCTTTGCACAAGGAACACTGCAGGCTTTAGCACTCCAATCTTGCAYGCAGAGGGGAGATTATAATTAAACAGCACCTAACATCATTCCAAGGACACACTTCAAACTGATCCAAGATAATTACGATAGTTACAAGTTCCATTCTATCACAACAAAATCCAGATACTTTGATTTTGCTGAGTTTTCTTCTTGAACAGTACCTCTGCATCAGTAACTCTCAGGTAATGACCCTCCCATTTTATGTTTGGGGTTTTTTTTGTGTCTGTGGGTACCTGGAGACCAACTGCGCCAAAAATTACTTAGCCTACTTTCACAAATATATTTTCCTGAGATAACAGTAGCAAAATCCCTTCAACAAATATTTAGTCCCTGCACTTCTAGCAACAGAATGCAAACCAATACTTTCCCATAGAAATGAAATATTTTTAAAAATTCTTGAAACTGCAAGTATAATGATGCTAAAGCCAGAGAAGAACAAATTTTCTATAGAAAACAATTTCATACAGTGTTTAATTTCTGCAGTATGTAATACATACTTAGAAATGAATATTTTTATGGACCTCAAAGATGAATTTATTTAAGGGTCTTATGCTACTACTCAGATTAACCACAAATCCTTATTTTGCAGTGGTTCAGAAGGCTCCACAGAGGAGTGGGCTGACTAGGACTCACTCTCAGGTCCGTTTCCAAAGATTAGTGTTGAGATTCAGTTTTGTTTTTTTTTTACTTTTATAACCCTGAAGAAATACACTGTGCACATGAAAAATGAGCAGCATTTTCAGATCTGTTACGCATGGTGTGCTGCTTATAATGTAAAGAAAGAAAAAGAGAGAGGGTCAGTTGCACAGTGAAAATAGGGTTGATTAGAAAAATCTACCTAAATGAGCATCAAATAGGGCAGGGAAATGTCATTAATGGAAATTATATAAAGCAATGGCTTATAATCAACACAGGRTAAGGTCTGATAGCCAAATCTTAAAGATTAGTTAATGCTAAGGTAAGYAAAAATAAGGTGTGGAAATGGAATATTCTGTAAAAGAAAAGGGAACCTGTTAAGAACAAACCTTCACACTTCAAGATTAGACAGTTTCTGCATTTTGTTTTGGCTAACAGAAGGAACTACTTAGTTAGAAGCTGCCTTAAACTTTTAAAGCTCTCTAATTTTAAAAAAGAAAGTTCTTCTCCATCCCACATTYACATGAGAGCCTCCAGTTCCAGGTCTATCAGTTTCTTGTTAATCTTTCATTTGCACCTCAGAAAACTGGGTGAGGTGATAGCAGCTGTTCAGCTAGAAGTTGGCCAGAATCCTTTAGCAMATCCACCAAACAAGTTGAGGTAAACCTTCTCCTTCACAGGATGGGCTCTAATACTGACATGATGATCCAAGAGTCTCCAAACATTCTGTAAGTCTTGGTTTTCTCCACCTTCTGAAGGATGAGGAGGGAAGTGCCCTGGCTCAGCAAAATAAGTAACAAACTATCCAATCTAAAAAGCTCTCAGGTAGGATAAAAGACCATACAGAGATTTTTAAGTTTTCTGACAGAAAAAACTCTTTACCTTATCATGATGTCACGTAAAGTTTTGCTTTTGCTGAAAGTACATTTTCCACTGACGAAAATTTAGCTRGAAGTTTCCAACAGCATCATTTTTAGGATGTATGCCAGTGCCATTGATGTCCATGATGTCACATGGGTTGGTTAGTCCAAATGTGTCAAACAAAAATGAAAATTAATCCAGTCTCCAGAAAGAAGTGTCAATTGCCTCCTATAGCYAAGTCAGGCCAATGTTTTTAACAAAACAAACCCACCAGATACCTCGTGTAGTTAAGACAGTAAATAAGGGCACTTGGAACTCTGAAATTTCTCTGGCTCCTTCATAGTCTTATGCAYACACTACATTGCCATGCCAAGAACGCAGTGAAGTGTTTTCTCTTTTTTGAAACGTCATTCTCAATCCTCAGAAATTCTTTTTCTTATATACTACCTGCTATCCACATAAAAATGAGCATAAAAAAATAAGCAGTCCTGCTCCCTCAGAGTCTGGACCAAAGATACTTGGTTTGTTACCAGTATGCTTGTGTGGAAATAATTGCTTCAGTCACTKGCTAAATCCAGCAAGACTTTGAGTAAGAACCTCATTCAAAAGACATCRTATCACCAAGCTCCCATGATGGCAATGAGGTCTTTATGTTTGTTTTCATTCCTCCTTGGCAGCCAAGAAGTATTTTGCTCTGAAAGCTCAGAAAAACTAACCCACATTCCTGCTGGAGAAGTTTGGAGCTGCCTGGCAGCAAATCCACCAAGATGCACCTTGCACCCAAGTATGCTTAAATATGATTTGAGGTAATCAACTACTTTTCTCTCATTCTCCTCAGGCTTCTCTAAATTGTGAGAAACAGACTATTAGGGACCCATGTCTCTAGATCACAGAATGAGTTTCCGTCTCTGGAATTGCCAAGTGAGCCAWTTTATCACAGAATAAAGAGGAAAGAAGCAAATGCCAATAGCTTTGGGATTGTTGCAGATTAAGTTGCTCACAGTCAGGTAAAATGGGAACTATTTATTGCTGTCTCCTTGTCTGAACATACAGTAAAAGGTGGTTTCCAAGTTTGAACCATGCAATGGAAGATAAAGGTGACCCACGGCTRGAGTGATGCACCAAGAAGTACAGACTGCAACCTTTCATAAAAAGGAGCATTTTTTATACTACTAAATCACCATCACAAGTATTTAATACACCTTAGCAGCATTTATACATGCTTGTGAAGATAATTCAAACATTTGAGAACACTTGATGACTCACACAGTACCTGTGACTGAAGCAAGGTGTGTAACAGGATTAAAACCTAACAGAAAGAACATTCTGACCAAAGGAATTACTTGAGGTGATACTTTTATGTTGAAATACCAGACATGGCATTTAGCTCTGCCTCTGTTGAAAACCACCTCTGACATTTATAAAGCTTGTAAGCTGTCAAAATTTCACTTAATGCTTCACCCAATAATGAGACCTGAAGCAACATGGTGCCTTTTCCTCCCCATCAGAGCCCAGGCTTAAGCAGCAAGGGATTTAGATGCAAGCAGAGAGGCATGTAGTGCTATTTTAGGCACTTCTGTAATATCCAAGACAGCTGCATGGGGTTATGCAGATAAAACATCAGACTCATGCCCTTCTGGAGAGGCATTTGTAGATCAAACAAGGAAAGTTAAGTCACCAAAAATGGCACTAGGTGTTGACAATTGAATCTRTTCCAATAGAGTCTGCTTCTACAAACCCATTGAGACGACTATTAAATTCTCTGAAGTGTAAATCCTGATTCGAGTTCGGCTTTTAAAATCTGAAGAGATTTCCATGAGCATGACTGGCTGCTGCTCAGAGGAAGCTTGCTGCACCTATTAATGAGCTAAAATGAGATATCAGTTTTGAAAGTATTTTGCCAGTGCTTGCAAGGCTGAAGGACAGCTTGCTTTAACTCTATATGCTCTGCTRTATTTTATGCAGGGATATTGCTAAATTTAGTGCTTAAAGAGTTGACTTTAAAACTAGCTGGGCTTGCTGCTGGCCTAAATTGGAAGGCCCCTAGTGTTGTGTGCAACTGGACAGTCATACAGTCCTGTCCTTAGGCAGCAGCAGGGGAAAGGGGGGACAAAGGCTAAAGCAGGGAATACATTGAAATGAGCCTGACCCCAGAAGGAAGCTGAAAGATACTGGCAGCAGTGGGAGTAAGGGGCTTCCTTCATTCTGTAGAAACTAAAGTTTCTAAAGCAGTGCATGAAAAATATAGAACAAAGTTTATTCTTAAGGGAAAGCAGCACACATGCCTTATTCATAAAGCATCCATGCTTTCTGCATGATGCCAAGTCCCTCATTAGCATCAGTATGCCCACGTGAAAAGGGCAAAGCCCACACATTTTGGTGGACTGAACTGGTCTAAGTTTCTCCTCTTTGGGAAATGAGTACAGGACACTGGCTGCCAAGAAAGGGGAAGTCTCTTGAAGCAATGGGGAAATGGACAGTCCAGGTAAGGAATGACCAYATCAGAGGGTGGTGGGAGCAATCCCGAGAGAAAGCAGGGAGGTGTAAATGAAGGGGTGYAGCAGCACTGTGAGGYACAAAGGGACCCTGCTGACAGTGTKTSTGCATACACACACACTGTGTATGTGTAACACAAGCACTTGGCAGGGGATGAGCTCACCTTTCATCTGGTAAAATCCTTGCTAAGCACTGTTTGAGAGGCCCTGGCTTCCTGCTCGGGCACCGCCCTCCCTTTGGTCTATTAAGAAACCGAGGAGCTTTTCTGAAGATGATGGCTTATTTCACATAGCATATAAAACTCCCTCTGTTACAGGAGCTTTTTTGAGGTATGACAAGCCTATCCAAGACCTTTGATCAGAAGAGAAAGTTTGTGCCTGAAACTGTGAAGGTTAAGAGGCTGTGTCAGCTTGCAAGCCTGCTGCAGGCTCCTACAGCTTCGAACAACTTCAGAGTGATTGCACAAGCCTGTAAAAACAACAGTTGTCAACCYTACCTGAACTTCCTGCTACTGTACCTGGTCATGGATTCTTTTACTCATTAAGCTTTGGTTTTGTCCTTTTTCTGTGAGCACTCTTGAAGGCAGAAACAATTACACCAATTTCACGCTTACAGTTGCTCTTGGGTCAAAACAATTTCATAGCAAACAATTCTCAATGGAAATATTACTCCAGGAATAAAGCCACACAACAGATAGACATCTAAGTGACATCACTTGCATCTACCAGAATGCCAGTTTCTGGGAGGAAAAAAAAAAGTTCTCATAATAACAACAAATTCTAAGCGCTTTTACAGATGTTGGCTGTTCCCTCTTTTGCCTGAAGAAACCGAAACTTGGAAAATTGTTTTTCTGGTATTTGACAGCATCAACTTAAAAAGGAGCCAGAAAGGGGCAGAAAGGACTGTATGCCAGTCCATTTGCACACAACATTAATCACACTTGACATGTTTGTTTAGAGACCTACTTGTATACTTCAGAGCTTGGCTATGCACATTTTTAAAGTCTGAAGAATAATTATTTGTCCATGGTACACGTGATGTGGCAGCGTGACCTGGTAAAATGCGGATATATTTTGTTACCCRCGCTTGTTCCAAGCCAGGCTAGTCTTTGCCACAAATGCTTCGAATGAGGACATCCCCTTTCATATYCTTTTAGTTACACAAGCAGGAGTTTCTATTTCCTTGTTTATCCTCAATGAAAGGGTGAGCAGTCAAGTCAAGCATTGGGCAATGCAGCAGATGTGCACAAAGCACCCATCTGACAATGGCCAGGGTTCCCACTGAGACTTTTGAGTAGAGAATAATTGTACTTTCTTTTGGCATGAACCAAGGGTACAAAATCACATTTACGTGTGCAAGCCTTTGCCCTCTCAACATGTGTTCTCAGCTGCACTGGAGTAGCTGGCGAAGGTCAGTTTGATTTTCAGTCCTCAAAGCAAAGCATGACAGGAGGAATATGGCAGATAGCAAAATTTTAAAATAAAGCACTTTCTCTTCCTCCAACTACATGTAGGTTTTATTAATCAGGGCTTGCGGGATTTGCCGGAAAAAAGTGTTAGAAATATCACTCAGCAATAAACAGGCTCAGATTTTTCAAAACACAGAAATAAAAAACCAAAACAACAACCAAAAAAAGCTAGTATCACACAGAATTACTCCTTTACACTATAATTTTGCAAAAAGGCTCAAACTGATGTAACAGATCAGAATTTAGTTTCAGGCTTTATGTGATGCTTTCTTGTAACAMCTCTTCCTGTGGATTTTTTGATGTTATTTCCCTTCCTGAGTCTCAATTATCTCTAAGCATAASCAATTCTCAATATAATCACTATCTGCTATCTCCTTTTTCTTTTCTATTTTTCTCCTTCCTTGATCTACCCTTTTTGTCTAAGCTCCCTTTCCCAATCCATGGATTCTCTATTACCCCTTCCTATTTGGTGTACTTAGCTTTTTCCCCTTCATTAACAACACATTTTACCAGAACCTCACCTCTTCAAATGGAACTGAATATTTTGATTTTCTATATCCTGTATAAGATTTAAACTGTAATCCAAGAACGAAAAAACCCTCAAATGAAAACCACAACCAGTAATCTGCAGATTACTGTACACACAGCACTCTGGAAATAACAACCTTAATTTCCTAACATATTTATGACACAGCAAAGAGTTCATCCTTCAAACTAAATGTGTGTGCTRGTTCCACATTTGAGTAGCTACAGATTCAAATGCAGTATTCCATCAGAAACAAAATGAAATTTGTATGACAGTTCTACAGTACCTAGAATAAGGGCAGTCTATTTGCCTTTAAATAAATAACAAGACAAAACCTGGTTTTCATACCTTTACAAAACCACAGAATTTCTAACTTCCAACTGTATGCTTAATTTTCGTACTGCTTTGATTTCTTGTAATAATAATAATAATAATAATAATAATAATATAATATATCATTTTTGAGAAGACAATGGCAGATATCCATCAGACTCCCAGTTTTTTACTTGGCAAATGTATCATCTTACCAAAACAGAAGAATATTTATAGGTTCATACAACACATCAAACCCAAACCAGAGAAATAAACTTATTTTTTGGAATGTAGATGAGAAGACAATTATAGTGAAACTCCTTGACCATCCAGCTTCTATATCCTCCTTGCAAACTTCTTTAAAGGTAACAAATTAGATCTCTGAGAACAATTTACCAGTTTTGTCCTTTTAGTAAAGAAYACCCAGTCCTTTAATACCAGGATTTTGCCTCATCTGAGTACTAAACTGATGGTGCTTCATCCTTCATCCAGCATTTCTCCTGCATGAGACTCTTCCCCTGTTCCCAAAGTAACATGCTACCCCAGACTGCCCTCACCTACTCTTTACCGTGTCGTTAATGCTGCAAGTGTGCCTGCACAAATGCCAGCAATGCTCAGTGGGATATGTGGCAACACCAACATGTCATTTCAAGCGTTTTCTAACTGAGACTGCAACTATTTTAAGCTCACTTGTAAAGGGTGTGGCTTGCAGGGAYATTTAACTCATTAGGCAAGTGTTCAGAGTAAAACCCCAAACAAAGCAAGTATTGGGGTACCTTTGCTTTGACTGTTTTAAGAGTTCCCTCTGGCTCTGGACACAATCACACCAATATTTTCCAGGAGAGCTGTTCTGATGCCGGGGTGCACTGACTGTGTGTCCCCTGCTCCCAAACGACCCAGCACATGCCACTTTATTGGAGCAGCAGTTTAAGGGTTAAGCATCAGAGGGCACAGAACAGCACCAGCTCCATCCCTGAGCCCTGAAAGATTCCAGCATGGAATTCCAGCTCTGCCTGCCCAGCACRGTCTGCCACCACAAGGCAGGAGATCCCCCTTCTTCCCCCATCRTTCTCTAAGCTCTGTCGAGGTACAAAGGCTGTAAACAGATAGTAAACAGCCCTTGCTGGGCTGGAACTGGCCCTTTGCAGCTGCTCCCCCTCAGTGTCAGACTTCATGGGTCGCAAAATTAACTGAGCATCCCCCCAAGCTGTCTCTTGCCAAATCTGTAATTTGCCAGGTGCAAATTCCTTGGCATTTACAAGTCCAAGTACTATATTTTGGTCTTATCTGGAAAAGCAGGGGCAGGAACAATAGGAAAACGTTACTAAATTGGTGACATAATTGGGGACTGGAGGGCGAAGSAGCAGGATCAGCCAAACCGCAACTGTACAGAATAATGTGCCTTCTTGAAAGACCCAGATCTGACAGAATCTGTATGGATAAATGTATCCTAATATTTGTAAGTTGCTTTAAGACAGAAAAAGAGGGGCACTCACACAGACAGACRGAAAGGCAGCAGTAACTATTAAAACTCGCAGCTACTGAAATGCTTCTGGCAATTTCTATCCTTTGACAAAAATTGCCAAGCAGGGTGTTATGAAACTGGTGCATTTATAAGCTCAGGCAATGAATAAGGAAACTCAAATGTGAGTTAGATACACCATGTATTTAAGGAAAAAAAACAACTCACAAAGACAGGGAAACCAAAGCTGATGGAAGCTGAACTGAAGTTGAATTAAGAGTGAACTCAAAGCCTCACAGCATGGGATGGTTTATTAGCAGCCTGGAGACAAAGGCCACAAAGCAGTTTTACTCCCTTAGAGAGAGGAGCCCTATTATGGAGCCTTTCAACTCTCCAAGAATTGCCTTTTAACTCTCCCTCCACAGTAGGACAAACAGGGGAAAGAAATTAGTCTTGGATGATGTTAGCTGTTTTGYAACTTGTAGTGCTAGTCCCACTGGAGCTCTTCTGACTCCTGTCAGATTTATCCTCTTGACATTCAAAATGGATTAACCCAAGGTATCTTTTCATAAGTAAAAACAATTAAAAAAAACCCCAAACCTCAATCCACATAGCATTTTTTCCCTCTGCCTCCAAAAAAATGGGGATTATTTAGATAATCAAATGATATTTCCTGGACTTTGTAGCAATCTGTCCTTGACTGTTAGTGCCACTTTTAGAGGAAATTCTGTATACTAACACAGAATCTGCAAAATTATTTGCATCATGGTGTCACCTACATACAAAATAAAAATGTAAAGAAATTCTAAAACTCMTTTGTGTTTTCAGTGATCTCTAAKTCATTGAGCCTGAAATAYCATCAATAGTAAAATGCATTGATARCATTCAGTGCATCAGTATATCCAATTCAATCAATGTATTCTTGCCAAGAGAAAAATCTATTGTTTTTTTAAACAATTTAAGAAGAACTCAGGCAAATAATGCAACTTTACTTTGGCTATCTGGTGCTGCTTACTGAAGAGAATTTTCCTTAGATGTGCCAAATTCTGTCTTTCTGAAAATATCTCATCCTTAGGTCTTTTACTCTAATGACTAATACACAGCTAAATCTTATTGAGTGTTGCCTTGTATCATTTTGTTACTGTAGGATTGCTTGAAAAAAAGCAATGAGCTAAATTGAGCATCAGTTCAGAGAAAAATAACGTATATATATATATATATATATATATACATAATATATCTATTAATTTTTTGCTCCTAAAAGAAATAGATATACCTTATAAAGTGGTGCATTTCAGGAGTGAATATGCTTCATGCTCCAAACAGCCTTTGGCCCACACCACATGGGAAAATATATTTACTGCTGTGGAAAATAAAGTTTCATGCCAGTGGGAGAAGAAAATGCACATGACTCAGCTTCAACAAAATGATCATGTAAAGAGCCTGAATCTGCTCTCACAAAACAAATTTCATATCTTATGTCACTGTCCATGGCCTGTAGTGCCAAACCTGAGGTGCCACACTGCTTTAGGAATATTTGCAATAAATCCCTGTAATACTAGAACACATTTTTCAACTGCAGGGCACCAGCTAAACATCTCAAAACAACCAGCTTTTTTCACATTGTCACATCAGATTCTCAGGGGGCTGACATGAAGCAAAAGAATAATCTGACACCATGAAAAGCCTTCAGAGGCAGGGCCATCTGATCAACTTTCCAGCTTTTATCATGCTCCTGTTTTTATAGCAGGCCAGCACATGTATAAATGATAACTGTGAAAATAGTCAATGTGGATTTTTTCCATGTGATTAGCAACTACTGGATTCAAATAACTAACCTACTGCTCAATGCCCTAAACATCTAAGGTATCAAGATGAGCTCTAGTTCAAGACAAGCTTTCCTTATTCAAAGGAGGAGCATAAATGTTTAAACTCTGTGCAAATATACAGTGAATWTATTTTTAATAACAAATTCCTAGTATTTCAAATGTCCAAATTTAAGGGGTCTGTTGCAGGAGAATTCCTGAATTTCGATATTTTCACTATAAAAAGGTGGTCTAGTCTGAGTGTTGTCAGCAGTCTTAGAAGAATGYTTGATTGAAGAACAGAATTTGAAACAGCACAGAAAAATGTGAATGAGGGGASAACAGAGAAAAGAAAACCCTCACTTGTGAG
This sequence comes from Malurus melanocephalus, assembly GCF_030028575.1. Lineage (NCBI taxonomy): Eukaryota > Metazoa > Chordata > Aves > Passeriformes > Maluridae > Malurus > Malurus melanocephalus. Next base: position 221,397 of record NW_026623397.1, read on the forward strand.
CATTGTTTCATATTTAAAGAGTATTGTGCTAGAGGAAGAGCTAATACGAACTTGTCATCACAACCATTCATATGGAAAAGAAAAGAATAAGCAAAAAAAAGAAAAATAATAAAAGAGATACTATTTTCTGAACCTTCAAGGCACATGTTGCAACTATATTGAACTGGATTTATGTCAAGAACATCTACTAGAAAGGACTTTCTTAGATTATGGCATAATGAGATGAACATGTCAAACAAATCCTATGAAGGAGTCCATGGTAATATTTAGGCCTACACAGCTGTCCCCCACACCTTTTAGATTTTGCTTGAATGACATGAAATATATTTTCCAATAACATCCCTCAGTGTCTGATTTGCTGTTCCTGTCAATGCATCTGTTCACATAGTTGTTTTCCAGCAACTCCACAAAAAGAACAAGGATCAGTTATGCTGATTAGCAAACTCACCCTGTTTATGGGGACCTCAAGGTTTACACCAGCAATTACTGATCAAGTCTGACACTCACAGTCTATGCAAGCATTTCTGCATTATTTTGCTGCAACTTTTTCACATGCATCCATACTGTTATTTCAAAGCWCGCAGAATAATCTTTTTAACAGTCTCTGTTGAACAGCTGAGCACAAACCTCATGTTTTGATCTGGATTCACTGCACAAAGTGTAGCAAAACACTGAAAAGTGTGCTGTTTATTTGGTCATGTACAAAAACAGCCTCCAAATTGTCTGTAYGAGAAGTGGAGAGTTTTAAAAATTAATTTAATTTCTTAAAATGTGGGGTCTTCCATTTTTATGACTTACTATAATTGCTTTCTCTTCAAACWGGTGATTTTGTCTAGTAATGTAGCAGTGGAACTGATCAGTTAAATGAAGCATGAACTGCAGCCTGCAGAGAGCTGGATTAAAAACTGCTGAGTTTTCAACATGATCCTTAATCAGAAAGCGTTTCTTTTAGAGGAAAGAAAATGTAAAACATAGGGGGTAGGGAGGAAAGRGGTAGGGACAGGATAATGGTGTTCTTTTTAAAATAGCAATGCATTTGAATTTTTATATAATACTTAAACCCACAGCTCCACCATTCAAAAACATGCACTTCCATTAATAATTATTTAAGACTACAGTCTTGGCTTAATTCTGGCTTTATATATGTTCATATTACAACTTGTCACACAGGATGCTCRCAAGAGTTTTACAAGAAAAGTAACTTAACAGCAGTAGCAGCCTTAGACTGTTTTCACCCATTCTAATTGTAGTAATCACACACACTCACAGATGSGACATCACCAGATGCTAAATTCACAATGTGTATTTTAGTTTTAGATTGCGCTGGAATAAACAGCCTCAAAGGATCAGGAGGCATCTGTAAACTGTGCCTTTTGCACAGATGAATAAAGTACATTTCTTGAATAGCTGGCAGAGTGCAAAGAATGGGACAAGGAATGAAATGAAGAAGAAAAGACAGAGGAAATGTCATTTTGCTTGCCCACAAGTGCTGCCAAATGGACAAACGTGAAGAGCAATTTATTTCCCCAATAAATGCTGACACCATTTTCACTACTCCTGAGCTCCTTTTTCCTTTTATTAATCCTGTGCCTTGCAAGGTTCATTAACCCTGTTTACGYAGAAAAGCTGGGTCAGTCTGACATGCTAACAAAGTGCACGTCTATCTGCACATACACATATACACTTCAGTTTCTTTTTAACTAACTTTCCAACTAAAAAAACCCTAATATCTGGAATATATGGGTTCTTTTTTCCTTCACTTCATATTTTTAAAAAAAGAGTCTTCCAAACACAGTATTTAGTTTTACAGAAAGCACTAAGCAGGAAGCATGAATCCACMAGACACTTTTCACAAATACTTGGTCCCTTCCTTCTCTAAGGTTTTAGAGGAGCAGCATGTTACTCTAACAGAATGGCAGCTGCATATGGACCAGAACACTACCTCATCCAAGGGAGCCCTTGGGCACAATATGAAATCCAAAGTGAAATCCCAAAGTAAACACTAAGATGCAATTTGCTGGTTTACCTGTGCCAGAAGAGGGCTGTTACAGCAATTCGAGTTAATGTTCCTAAACCACTACTGGTATCTGGACTAATTGCTTTGGATATCTCTTATTTAATACACGTATGTGAAAGCCTGAGATTACCTCAAACAAAACCCTGACATGGAGCTTAAAAGAGATTTCTCCCTCATAGGATGTAATGCACCACATGTAATGTAATCTTGTTTATTGTAAGGGCACTTGGTTGGTGCCTTCCACTGGGTCTGGAAGAGTTTCATGGACATTTGATGAGAGAACTGTGCACAAACTGGAAGAGATGCAGCCCTGCTTGAAATAAACATTAAATTTCAGATCTTAACACCTGTGAGAAGTGAAAAGTCAGAGGTCTGCCTCTCAGGAAGCACCATGAAAAAAAGGAATACAAAGCAGGCTCCCAAGCAGAGAAGCATCTTTACCTATAAAGCAGAAAGGTAGCACTGCCTTTTCACTTGAAAAACAGTACTTTTTTTGTTCATTTTCCCAACAGAACTGTCCTGTTTTTCACAGAGACTGGAAGCAACTTAGTTGACAGCTCTATCCATGTGTCTGCAGCACTGCAAGAGCCTGTCTGCTAACACCCAAACCTGGCCTGCATTAGGACTGCTGTGATCAACACACATGAAACAGAGCTACAAATGAGAAATTCTTCATGCAAAATTTTGTTAACCAAAATTCTAGTTTTATGAGATTTGCRGATTATTCTTCCTCTGGGAAAAATAATCTTACCATGATTTTAAACAACCCMAAGGCTGCTGAACAAGAGCTGGGTCTCAGGAGTTCTGCTGCCCCATGTATGCACAAAAGTGTCCCATGGTAAAGCAGCAGGGTTTTTTTCTGGAAGTCCTCTTCCCATTGACTTTTACTGCTGATTCAATAGGCCACAGTAAAACACAGAACAACTGCACCTCAATATCAGCACAGCAACAACCTCAGTGCTTATCCAGCAAGTCTCCTACAATGAATTACCTCAGCCCAGTAAGAAAGCTATTGGTAGTCTGCACAAAAGTATTTGAAGCATCCACAGAAATCCCATATATATGACTTTGCAATGATACTGTCTGTACGTCCTGATCTTGCCAAAGTTCACTTGTGTTTATGGGAGGAAAACTGCACTCAAATTCCTCTTAGCCAACTCCATTATGATAAAGACAGAGAAGAACAGGACAGTGATAGGCAAATCAGGTACAATGCTGCTCCACATTAGCCTTGTTTTAATTAAGTTGGCTGTGATCTCAMGGCAGGATAATTTTTTAATGTTGGTGTTTAGGAGAAAGGCTTACATTGAAGGCTATTTTGGCCKCCTTTAGCTAAGAATGTGATTCATGTGAGTGGGAGAGAACAATGCAGCAAAATCTACATTTTTTCTATTCACACAGAAAACAGGGGATTTGTATGCCAGACAAAAAACAAAACATAGAGCATACATCTTTTGCTGACTTACACTGTAAGGAAACTGGCTACAGGAAGTGACAGCTTGTCCCAGCAGAACCATCACTATTCACACAACAGCAGGTCCATCTGAGTATTCACGTGCCAAACACATTTAGTCCTTGTTTAAACATCTCTCCACCATCTGAACCCTGCACGTTTGTTTCACTGCTCTGAATTAACAATAGTACACYGAGCTGTGTGTTTACATTTGTGAATACAAAAATAACACTGACCCAGAATGTGTAGGCTTTTAAAAAAACCTAACACTGTCTGAACTTCTTAACAATCACTAAAGAGCCTTTCATTCTTTACAGAAAATCTCTTTGTAGGGAAATACTGAATATTTTGTTACTGAGGCTCATTTGTTTCTAATAAGAACAGATAATCTAATGGTTTCTCAAAGAATCAAATTTTAAATTTGGAATCTTTTCATTCCAAATTTTCATTGGTTTTCAAGGCAATAACATATCTCATCAAATAGCTAAGCTGTCCAATAAGCAACAGATTTCCATTGGTAACTTACAAAAATAAATTGGATAAATGCATTAAGACACAGTTTATAGTTAAGTAGAATATAAGCACTGAGTTACACTGGCCTGAAACTCCTGGTTGAAATGAATTTCCATTTACTTATTTCACTGGGGATGGGGGAGAATCACCTCATTACAAAAAGTAACTTTTCACTGTAAGGCAAACAGCATAATAGCCAATATTATTCTGTCACTCAGAATTTCTTAATTTTTAAACATAATTGGATGAAAAACTGATAGGCAAAAACACCTTAAAGCAAGAATCATCTCTCTCAAGATTCTTTCGTACTAAAGATACCCTAGAACTGTTCAGACTAGTCTCTTTGAGTTGTATTGAAAATCGCTGTTTTGCCATACCTTTGTCTTGTTTTGAATCCTAATATCTGAAAAAACCAATAGATACCCTCTTCCCGCCCTTACCTAGAATACAACTTTTAAGACCAGCTGGGACTTAAATGGTGGGGTTTTTTTAGAACAATASTTTCAATAAAAATATATAAATTGTCCCTTAATAACACAGGAAACTAAATCATGTTTTCAGAAATTACTTAAGAACTTGCTAGATTAAAGGACTGTCTATACATGGAATTATTTAGTAATGCTCAATAATAGCTGCTCAAGAACAGCTATTCCCRAATAATTCCATGTGTAGACACACTTATTCTAGAATAAAGTTACCTTATTTTGGTCTAATTTAGCCCATCAAAGTGTGTTAAGCTAAACAGAAACAAGAGTGTCAGCACATGGAGTTATTCAAGACCCACTGCTCCTGAACAATTCCATGTGTGGACAAGTGCTTGTGAGAGCTGAAGTTCAGCTCTGTTATCCTCAGCCACATCATCTCTGCTCTCACAGTGAACACATGGCACTCTGTGGTGCATGTATTGCTGCTCATTCTGTTGCTTTCCTTATTCCTGTTCAACTAAAAAAAAAMCTTATTTAATTCTATGTTTGTTGTTGAACATGAGCTAAACATACAATTATACAGCCACTCAAATATAATTCTTCAAGAGATTAAGTAAACTCTGGCATATTTTGTTTTCTGAACAAAYCAGTCGTTATATTGGCATTTGTTCYTGTAAAGTGATTGTGCASAAAAAKGCCACCTCTTYATGAGGTAGTAGGAACAGCTGAAAGTAACTGGGATTTCATTTTCCTGAGATGGAACTAATATGGCCAACTGCTGAACTGACATTTGGATAAATGTTCAGTTTTGTTTCAGGTAATAAAATAAAGAATTTGCTCATCTTGTTAAAGAGACTAACTAMTGGGTAATCAATCAGAGCACATGCCACAAAATCACATTTTCAGCAAGGCACAGATCTGTCAAAGGGTGTAATTATTAGTCAAAATTTTTCACAAATCTCTATAATTGTTGGACTTGATAGCAACATGTTAAGCCTYGCTTGAATATGACATTAGGTGCTTCTAGTTCCAAAGTGATAAGAAGTGAAAATGTTTTTTTTGAGTCCTACAGGACCCAGTAGAGTAAATCACACCCCAGATGGGTGTTATTGGAAGCCTGTGGTGAGGAAAATCCCTTTGCTGGAACATCAGAGGTAGAGCAGATGACCTTCAGTGCATMCCTGAAACTCCTGCAAACTGTGCTTGACTCTGACCATTGCTTTTAGTGAACTTTTCCTTGACCATGTGAAGAGACAGACTACAAAATTGTATCTTGCATATTCCCTGTAATGCTCTATGTAATAAAACCAGTTTGATAGCATTAGTGTTTCATCTAACTGGAACATTGCTTTGTATCAGCTAAAACGAATGTATATTCCTAAAAACCCTCATAAAATTGTTCTGATTTTGCGTAAAAGCATGCGTTTACAGCTGAGGATGAACAGTTGCCATGCTTTGCCCTAAATATACTGCAGTAAGAGAAAATTTCGGAAGGGAATAAAGAGCTTACAAAAGAAAAAAACCCCTAAACACTGTCATGGTTATAATAATTTTTATCTGAAATTCGTATCAACTACTAGTTTATTTCACTGACAAGGTTTACTATAGATATACAGTGGAAAAAGTGCTAAATAGTATATGCTTGGAAGGTTATTATATATAATCTCCTATTGCTGAGATTTGCACTCAGAAAATGAAAATGCAGAATATCTACATTTTTGGTAGTGAAAATGAAGAATTGCAGTTAGTATCACRTGGCACCTGATAGACCCAAGTACAGCTCCCATCAATTTCAACCTTTCCCAAATTCAGATCTCATATTGATTTAGAAGTCATATTCTCCCTCCAGAAGATGGGAGTGTTTTATATTTAAAAGAGCTCAGATCACAAAAGAATTCAGTAATAGAGACAAGATAAAAACCAGTAAGTGCTCCCCTGAGGAACTGGAATATCAGTGTTTAACTTTTTACCTTAGCATTACCCTAGCACCAAAAAATGAGTGTAAAAATGTTATAAAAACCACATGCACAATATTYTGTTATGAAATCTGATAATAGCGGTGGTGTTTCCAAAAGGTTAATTAACCTTACACAAGAAGATATCRGGAAAAATGTGATGGCATTATAAGCACTATTTTTGGAGGAATCATGTAAAGAAAGTGTCAGATAACAAGTACAGAGCTATTTTTTTTTCCAGTTAGCATTGTGACTTAATACACACTTTCTAAAAGCTGAGCAAACATAAGATAAAGGAGTAACTGGGGGGATTTCCACAAAATGCAAGTCTCTATTTACTTACCCAATCTAAGTATTCATTTAAAATAGACTTCTTCAGTGTAATGTACCATTAATGCATTGCTGATTTAAACCCACTGTTAGATCTAAGCTTACTATAAAACATCTTATACAGCAGATCTTTTATTCAGTCATTATTGCCATCCAAAAAGGATCCAGTTTAGTGGCTTACAAGGCTTTTTAAAATTAAATACTTCTGCAGTCTTTCACAATTTAATGAAATCTAATCATATCAGAATGGCTTAACCTGTTCTTTAGCAGAACTGCCATTTAGGTGTTTAAAAAGTGCATTTGGCTCTCTGCTTCAGAGATCTGGGTCTGGATTTTACATTTATGATTTGTTGAGGCTTTTTTTTCCCAGTCCAGGCACTTACTCTGAATAGATGCCTATAAAAACAAAGATGAATTTACATTATCCACCTCAGTTATAAATCAGAACTACCTCCTCAACTTAAGCTTTGAGTAAATTCCAAGAGATAATATTTGAATAAACTGCCAAGATTTTCTTATGGGAGCATTCAGACAAAGTCAGTGATGGACAATTTTTACTTTAAAGCTTCCACCATGGCCACTGTGGCACAGAAGTGCCCAAGTCAAAGGACGCTTTGCTAAACCTGAGCTGGGGAGAGGGGGGAAAGAATAAGGAGTCTCCCCGCTTCGGTATCTTGATTGAACTCAGGACTAAATCCAAAACCTCAAACCACACAAAAAAGCATTTTCAGTATTAGATATGCCCATTCTACTGGGAAAAGCTCATCTATCACAGAATCCTGTCTCATCATGAAATAAAACATGCCTGTTTTACAAATGGAATACAATCAAAAGAGGTAAATCGAGYCATCCTAAAACGAAAAGGAGGAAAAAAATCTCATGATCAAATTTTTCAGGTATCTGAAACCCAGGTGTTGGGAATGACATCCCTATTTTCATAGGTTGGGTTTTAAAAAGCCCAAGTAACTTGATTTAAGAGACAATCATATACGAATCCTAAACAGTCAGGAAAACATAACTTTTATCAGCCAGATTATTTTTATTTAGTATCAACAGAGACATTTAACTACCTGACTCTCTACTTCAGGTTAGAAATCGCTGACTCTGTCGTTTATTTCCTGGGAAGTTCCAGGAAGTGCTTCCAATTTGTACACTTTGAACACCCAAACAGGTCATCTTACTGCAACAAATGGCAACATCAGATTTTTCTTATATCCCATGCTCTGTTCTTTTATGRTTCCTTTCCAGTTAGTCTAAGAACAGCTTACCACCCCAACTCTCATCCTACTACATCACTTAAAAAAAAATGTCATTYTCATTTCATTGCATGGAAAATATGGTCTATTCTCAATGCTCCCCCTCACCAAAGCATGCCCCATCTCCCCTTTCCATTCCCAACACAATTCTTATTCAGTAGCTTTCAGGGAGGAAAACTTTGTGCAACATGGCCACCTATCAATGTATTGCTTGCAACTTTATAATGGGTAAAGTGTTTTATATCCTTCTCAGACAATATTATTAAAAAGCATCAAAGCCTCTCTTGTCAWTAGAAATGTGCAGAAGCATAGAAARGAACACAACTTAGTTGAAATRCAGGACTTTCAAAGCTGAAGTTACATGCGCAGGACAGCCAGACCTGTAAAACCTGTTTTTAAAAATTAACACTGTCATGTTGGCAGCACTCCTCCTCCTTTTTTAAGTCCCTCCCCTTTTTCCTAGTGAGCAAGCATACCTTTCTTGTAAGTGTTACAGATCTTGCTGGTACAATTAACTGAAATTAGCATGGCAAGGACTAAAAATGGAGTGATTAATTTTCAGATATCAACAGCAGTCTAATGGATTACCCCTCAATTAATCTACTCAAGTTAATTCAACACTGATTTTTAGGTTAAAACAAAGAGAACAATCAAAAGAAACACCAGGCAAATGCTTCTATCCAAGTTTCAAAAGTGGGAACTTTTCTGCTCTGTATTTAAATTAGAAGGGCTTCTATCAGTTTGGAAGTAGACAGTGTATATTATCTATAAAGAACATTGAAAGAGAAAGAATCTCAGAGAGAAATGTATACCTGAAACACTTCAAAAAAATTTGAGTCTAATACAGTGTCCAAATTTCACCTTCATTTTCAAACATACAGGGCTACATATAACATTCACTCTAGTTACCTCCAAATATATAATAAAATCAAATTTCCACCTCAGCTGCTACCCTTCAACCTCCCCTTTCAGAATCCAAAGATATGCAGAATGAAAGCACATGACTCACCCCCACTGCTAGAAAAAGTGCTTAGCATGTATGTATTAAATCAGAGTCCTCTGCATTACCTCTTCTGTCAGATATGTTTTGGATTTGCTAGGGTGGGGTTCTTTGCRTATGAAACATGCCATAAATTTTTACTTAATCTACTGTAGTGTATATATGATTTACTGACAGCTCAAAGAAAAACTAACATGAAGGTGAATTTAAAGCGTAACTATTTTATTTCGTTATTTTCCCTCTAAATATAACAACCACTAGATTTRGAAGCAGTTAGCTGAAGAATCACTCAAGTTCCACAGCCAAAACTAAAGGCATTATCTTTGGAGTCAATGAAGTCTGCAGCTGCTGGAATCTGGAATGGAATGCATCTTTTCATTAGGCTGGTGCCAAATTAGAAATGCCTGCTCATCCAAATGAACCATGAATGCAGTACTTTAGAAATATCTGCTCTTCGCATGTAACTCAGCATGCTAGAGAATGTGACAAGCCTAGTAACACTCCATCTCTGGCACTTGCTGGGGAATGAAAAATGTCACTGCCAGTGTCCTTGACTGAGCCCTCGCATGGCTGCCCTGTCCCAGAGATGCAGGAGCAGACTGAAACTCAGCATCCACCTGCAGCTCCACAGACAACAGTTACTCTGCCTAATTAAAGAGCATGGAAGTATGACTTGCTTGTACATCATGGCACAWACCAATCTTCCTCAGCCCGTACCCTGAAGCTGCTGCATCACCCCAAGCCCCTATCTGCTCCTCTTTTCACTCTGAGCATGTTAGGTTAGAATCATAGGCCGTAGAAGGATTCCGGGTATCAATTGGGATGCTTCCCCCCACAAAAGATTAGAACTTACTGCCTCTGTTAGCATTTTATGCAAGCAGAGAAGGATTTAACAAGTCCAGATACCTTCACACAGACAGAGAAAGATAGCAACTTGCTGAAAAAAGAAAGGGAGGGGAATGAAGTGAATCATGGAACAGTTTGGGCTGGAAAGGACCTTAAAGATCATCTTGTTTCAACCCTCTGCCATGGGCAGGGTCMCTTTTCACCAGATCGTTCAGAGCCCATCCAACCTGGCCTTGAGTACTTCCAGGGATGTGGTATCCACAACTTCTCCAAGCAACCTGTCCCAGTGCCTCCCCACCYTCACAGTAAAGAATTTMTTTCTAATATATAATCTAAACCTGCCTGTTTTTTTGCCTGTCTCTCAGCCAATGTTCAATATATATTTCCCCTTAAAATTTTACAGCATTGAACTTTAAAAGCTTCTAAGCACAGTGATCTCAAAGACTGCTCTGGGGAGATGATTCCATAGGCTAAGTCCCCTCATGTAAAAGCCCTTCTGAAGTCCCAAATTACAAAAAAAGCACTTTAGTTTTTATCATGTACATCTCAATGGATCAAAACTTGGAGTATGTATGCTCTGGACTGTATCCATGTAGCTACAATAAATTAAAAATAAAAGGGTTATTTAACCCACACTTGCTTGCACGCAACTCTGCTGATATTTTACTGATTATATCTAGACTTATTATTAAGTATTAGTCACAGAGTATGGTTAAATTTYTCTGACACTTGCACATATAAAATACTCTCATTATCTGATGCAAGAAACTGTAAGGGCCAGAGCACGCAAACTTCTATTACTCAGTCACAGTGTTTATTATCACAAGCACTGCCCCTGAATGTCACAATTCATAATATTAATTTAAAACGAAAGTGCTACGTTAGTGAACATTACAGCCACTTTAACAATGTTCATTTGCAAAAAAAAAAAAAAAAAAAAAAATTCATTACAGAAAGCCTGGTTCTTGAACAACTAAGTCTTTAGCAATCTTTTGTTATTGCACACGTATATATATATATACAACAATTTATAGTAGGCAAAAAAATCTTAAAAGTTTTCAGTTATACTCCGAATGACTAAAAATCATTTGTACATACCACACTGCTTAGGGGGAAAATACAGAAAATGAAGGCAAGGAACCTGCCAGCACTTTCAACAAACACCTACAACAAAAGTCAAATAAATATTTACATAAGTATGGATGACAGAACTAAGACAATCATGGCGTTCTCTCAAGTCCAATCTTGAAAGCTGTTCACATGTTTCATGTCACAGCCAGCTTCAAATGGCAAACCCTACTGATGCTACTTTTGCCTAATATTTTTATTGTTTATTGCAACGAGTATTTAAAGGAGAATTAGTTATGGTCCTTTCTTTGATTTTACACACACGTACACACAGTAATAAATGAATTCATTGAATCCTTAATGTCAGAAAAGACCTCCAAGATCACCAAGTCCAATCTTGGACTGATCACAATCTTGTCAAGTGGATCAGAGCACTAAGTGTCATGTCCAGATGAAAGCTGCCCACCAGTATTTCTTAATGGCMATAACATGCAAAACTTGCATTACAACTGACAAAATCTTAACTGGAACCAACAAAAATACTGGATATTGCCAAAGAAACAAGGCATGAAACCACTAAAGATGGAACTGGAAAAAAAAAGATCTAAGAAAAATTTGAACAAAACCAGCAAACCCAAAATACTGGTTTGTTGCTAACACTGAACTAAGAGTCCGTGATAAGGGCACTTTAAAGAAGCCCTCTGCCACTGTCAGGAGATCTACAGACAGTCTAGGAAATAAATATTCATTGCATTTAGGAAGGACATATTTTGTAGAAGAACATACACACAAAAATAATACTCTTGATATTCCCACAGTGTTTCAATGAGCAGTAAAGCATGGAAAGATAGCCCCAACATGCAGGAGATATGTCCCTCCTGTACCACAGTACAGAGGAATCTGTCCTTCCTGTGAGTCATAACCCATTTTGTTTGTGGTGTGAGGCCCCAAAATTGCCCAGAAAGGCATGCACTAAAATTCTGTTCTCAATACAAAGCCAGGCACTTCAGAGTGTGCCACAGGGTATCCACAGCATRAGTCTGAAACAAGGAAAACCAATTACAAATGTAATGAATTACTTTTAAATTCCACTCTTCATGACTCTTCAGCTTTTGCTAGTTAATTATCATGATAGTTATCATATCTCATAATTATTATTACCAATAAAAGCCCACATATTGCTATTTAAATATTAAGTGAATAAGAAATTGACTTCTTGAATTAGATATGTATGAGATTTAGCAGGTGACAAATCTTAGCTTTTTTATTGCTGTAAAAATCAACCAGAATTCAAGAGATATGAGTTCATTTATGTCCCATAAGCTTTACCCTCAGGCACAGAATTATTATAATAGACATCACTGCAATCAACTATGAGCTATAAAGACATTACAGAAAAGAAGTTACAGTCTATACAAATATATAATAGCTCCACTAGGCATAAAGATTAGATCCACATGCAACTTTACTAAATGTTTCAAACATTACATCACTAATTATATGATACTGTCACTTCTGGTAAACCACAGATGTAACATGAAAAATATTCAGCTTGGTCTCATGTAGATCTTATCACAATGYGCAGGTTCCAAAAAAAACTGAACCAACCCTTTTGATCTCTGCACCGTATTAGCTGTTAGCTTAAGAGCMAGCTTGCTGAGCTGAGGAATTTTTGCAAGATTTGCTTCAAATCTCCACATGACAGAGGCAAGAGGTTGCACTTAAAATATGAAATCCTAACTTTTATTTAAATCATATACTGTAGCATTTATGTAAATCATCCAAGTGACCTTTTGATATTCGATACAATGTCCCTTAGAGAAGTCCTTGTCTCTCTCATTCCTCTGGATTTTCCATAAACAAAAGCAAAGTTCAGTTCACCAGCTTGCTGTCATGTTACTAGCTTAAAATTAAAGCTTCTCCAAAAGCCTCAAAATTCAGCAGCCAAAAAAGCCCTACATCAAAACACTGTATTGGAAAACCCCACAGGTACATGATATACTGAATTAGTTGTACATCCTTTAAAGAAGAAAGGTCAAAAATTCATCCAGGTCAGTATTTCATTCTTCTGCATGCCAGCACCGCTGGCTTCCAAAGTTTCATTTAAAGTGCACATGAATGAGGTTTCAATGGACAAGATCTCACTTGGGCATGGCAGTTCCCAAGGCAGATCCCAATCCAGCTGCCAGGTGGGGAAAGCGACAGAGACAGATGCAGAAATAAAAAATGTGACAAGAACAGGGGCCAAGAAAGGGCCTGGAGGGGAMGCTGTGTGAGGATGGGATGAGGTCATTTGGTCTGTTCAGTCTGGAGGAGAYKGAGSGGAGACCTCATTGCAGTTACAGCTTCCTCATGAGGAGAAGAGGAGGGGCAGGCAYTGMTCTCTGGCCTGTGGAGACAGTGACAGGACCCRAGGGAAAGGCCTGAAGTTGTGTCAGGGGAGGTTTAGGTYGGATATTAGGAGGAAGTCATCACGACAGCCGCCCCCTGAGACAGGACACCCCACCCTACAGACCACTCATTTGGATCTAATATGGTGACAGAGTAGCTTCATGCTGGAGATAGCTGAACCTGAGCTTTCCTGAATGAAGGGTAATGGGAAAAAATGGGATTCTGGCTTCCTCGTATTTAATACCTACAGAGTGGAAATTCTCCATCATAGCCAGCAGACATTTCCCCATGAGTTCAACAGTGCCAGAGTGCTGTAAGAAGGTTTTCATCTCCTTGGCCACTGGCYGTAAACACGTACTGAGGAAGAACAATAAAAAGAGCCCATAAAGCAGGGTGCTACTATTTTCTTCTATCCTGGTGAATAAAGTAAACAAAATTAAACAGTTACTCTATTTGGGGTCTTCAACCCTTTGGTAAAACAAAGCAGAGAGAAACAGTGCCAAGCTGTTGGCCAGGCAGCTCAGAAATTCTCCTGAGAACAGTAATCTGTAGAAGAAACAGCCACRAGCAGATTTGCAAGGCCAAGCTGATTTTTGCCAGGGGTTTAATGACTGTGTTATGTCTTCTGCAGCAACGAGAGGAATAAACATAAGAAAAATATTTGAAAAAAAAAACCCCTGAGGAATTAAAAGCTGCACAACAGCAGGTAAGAAGCTAAGAAATCATATTTTTAGAAGATTTATGTAGTTTCTTCTCTTCCTCCTTTCCTACAATCTACATTAATCAGGGCTCCTGTCTCTTTTTTGGGACCYTGATGAAGATGAGGTGAAACCAAATATGTTTAATGAAATCTGAAATGAGGCATGAAATTGAACCATTGTTTAATTCTCTGTTGCCTCTGCTTTCATAAGCAAGGCAGTTCTTTAAGCCTGGGTGGTACACCACCATTCAGTGGGAGACTGCCGAAGGGAAACATATTTTGCTTTCATATATTGTTCATTTTCCTTTTTGTAGTTTCAGCTGACCAACTTCTTTATATACATCATGAGGACCAGTTGTATARGAGAAAGCCCCATAATAATTAGGATAAGGAGCTAAGGACAAAGAAATGTCACATTTTCATAACTGATGGTAAAACTGGGGTAAGAATGTAAACAAATTAAGGTAAACCAAGAAAAAATACACCACAAAGTGATCTAGAATAGAAAAATTTTGAATGTACTAAGATACATTTAAACTATTAAAAGTTTTGATGTATTAATAATAATACTGATAATAAACTTTAATTTGGAGAACTCACACTAGAACTACTAAGCTTATATCAATTTGCTTCATACTCTACTTGATTTTTAAAGATACTGACATGCCAGATCTGGAGCTACTCTATAGTCATAGTTAGTTTATGTCAATTTAATGTTGTGATTAATAACCATCTGATGGGACTAACAGCAGGAACCRGACATGGCTCTGGATTTTGGTATATTTTGCACTCAAAAAGAAAGCAACGATTGCCATTTTAAAAAGAACTGTGAGGTAAGGAAGACGAGGACAGAGCACGATGGGATGGGAGCAGACTTGTAGCTTTCTGCTGTGGTGACTGGAGTTAAATGTGCAATTCTATGAGGGGACAACAAGCCTTCTATAAGGAGGATGCATACATTTAAAAGGAGCAAAGAAATCATTCATTCAAACCCTTTTGTTCCCATTGTTGCTATTTTGATTTAAGCAATCCTAATCTCACGACACGTTACCAGCCGGAGAGATYGTCTTGATTCCTGCTCCCAGTGGAACTTTTTGGGGAAGCGTAAGTGATACACAAGGTACAGCATCCCTGAATCTAATAAATCACACTCCAGGRGGAGGGACCACCTGCATTTCTAGGATTTCAGCAAAAACATCACAGAACCACTGCATCAAATGACTCAAGAGCTATGCAAGTGTTAGTCTGGTTCCTGCTGCTCAAATTCCTATTGGAAGGCAGCTCCAGAACCTCACCTACTTGCAGTTAGATATTTTTCCTCCTTTCCAACTTCAATTAATTTATGGCTAGCTGACACCCATTTGTGCTTTTGCTAGGAGTTCCCTCTACAAGCCTCTTAGCTTTTGGTTGCTTTGCCTGCCTACAATTAACACAGCTACTGGTTGATCTTTTTGACATATTCTTGTAGTCCTAACACCTAAAAAGCACCTCTTCTACTTCTGCCTGAAAACCAGGCAAGAGGTGTGTACAGTTCAATTCACTGTATAAACCACAGGGGACGGATTACTGCCCTGTTAGAAAAAGAGCCCGAAAAAATAGATGTGGTAGAAGTTTGGATAAAAATAGAAGTAGYAGCAGCAGCAAAGTCAACTGTTTGAGAATGTTTCAAACCAGTTTTCTATCCCTGTTTAGCCACAGAGTACACACATCAGGGATAAGCATCAGGTTTTATGTTAACACTGGTGCTTTTTTTTTTAATGTACATATTTACATTAAGTAAGTACACATGGGTGTACACACACATATATTTTCATGTGAATTTTTCCTGTTAGAAATCCTGCATATTCATGCATGCAAATGCAGCAAATTTTCCCATGGATCACAGCRGTTAAATTTGTAGAACTCCAGTAYTGCATGTTTGCATGCACATGAAAGAAAAACAGAGAAACACAGCAGGAATTGGCATCTCCCATACAAATGATGCGTTGTGTGTATTAACAAATGAACAGCATGCTCCCAAGGGAGTTAAARTACATGGACCAGAAGTTCACTTCCTTGCCAGTTTATTTCAAATATTTCACTAGATGTTCTTGCTGCAAAGAGCACACACATGCATTTAAYGTCCAATCAAATATGTTCAGTTTTTAAAGTCTGTGTTCTATTTTCAGAAAAATAGTACACACTAGAAAAATAAACACATTAAAAATTAATTTTTCCATCTTCTGTGGCAGCATAACATGCATGAACCTTTGATTAGCTGATGTAAATAAAGTTAAATGTATCAAAAGGCTATATTATGGCTGTAATTAATTCATAACAATGGACTTGAATAGTTACCCAAAGCAATGGCAGTCACAACTGAATATAATAAGGCAATTCCAAAAGTAATTTGCATGCATAGTTTATAAAAGTCCTAGAACTCTTTTAAACATATTTCTTTGATTATAAACAGCTGACATACAACAGTATATTCAATTTTTCCAGCCATACTTCCAAAAAAATATTACATTCATAGCATAGGGTGAACTAAGTCATACTATAAACACAGGCTTTGTGTGCAATTTTAACAAATCAAAGGCCAGCTGATTTTAGGAATCCAAAATATATCAATGCATAACTCCCTGAATATCCAAAAAGTTAATCACAAAATTTCCCAAGCAAGTTCAGTTACAATTAGGCGTTCCTTAAATGACATGCCTGCTGGATTTTAGCAAGGTCTTGTGAGACAGTGACACATAAAAGTAGCAGTGCTAAGCCTCCACTTTGGCCACAGTGGTCTCCTCAGAAGAGGACTGCTCCCTGAAGAACCAGTCCTTGGGAAAAGCACTCCTGAAAAGGAGCCATTGCAAGTCCAAAGTTTTTTGAAAACATTCTCTAAGGTGTCAGAATATATACATTTACCACCAAAGTCAAAATATGGTAAGCTCCTTTTTGCAATATGATTTGAAAGTCAATATAATGTTAAATCCATCTAAAGTAATAATTCCTAATATTCCCTTACCAAACTAATGAAATAAATAAGCACATATGGCTGAGCAGGTAGAAGAGGGCTGCATTTTCTTGCAGCTTTTGATTCTTAAAATAAAGCAGAATAGTATCAGTGACTCCTGCATTATGCCTGAATGCATGGTAAGTACCATTTGGATGCAAGGACTTTTTTAAAATTTCAGTGCCTATTTATGCTGAAGAAGACTCCCTTCCTTGAAYAGTTYTTGTGAAATTTTGYAGGCAGCACAAGGCACTACTTCAAYCTGAGCACAGACAGCAGAAAGTGACCCCAGAACTCTGTTGTCTTTGAAAGTGATACAGCTAACCCACACTTCAACAGAATATCAGGTTCACACTTCAAGGGGCTCGTGGAAGTGCATGGGGCAGATCCTCAGCTAGTGAACAGATTCAAGAGCTGAGTGAAAGATAATCTTTTTGTTCTGTGAAAACATATATGATTTCAGAGATCATTCCCATCCCAGAAGACTGGGGGAAGGGGGGGCAAAGGAAAAAGAATCAAAAGAGGATTTTCAAATAAAAATGTAAC
The DNA here is from genome assembly GCF_030028575.1 of Malurus melanocephalus. Classification (NCBI taxonomy): domain Eukaryota; kingdom Metazoa; phylum Chordata; class Aves; order Passeriformes; family Maluridae; genus Malurus; species Malurus melanocephalus. The sequence continues at coordinate 238,886 of NW_026623397.1, forward strand.
AATGCTCCAGTTTTGGTCAATCAAAGCACTTTAAAAGTTGGTTTTGAAATTCCAAGATAGGTTAGCTTGTACTTCATTACAAAGTGTTGCCTGAACATGAAAGATCTCTTTATTAAAAAAAAAAAATCTCAACAGGGACGTTTTTTAACTATCTCAGATCTTTTTTCCTTTTTTTTTTTTCTTTTTAGTGCAGCCATAGATCAAAACAGACTGTGTTGTAAAAGCTTTTTTGAAGAAGAGCCAGTTTCTTTTGTGACAGCAATCCCCTCAGAAATTCACAACAAATTGCTGACTAGTCTAATGATTGAACTTTCCTGTGAAAATTTTCCCCAATCTATAGCTGAAGCTAATCTTCATCAAGAGGCATCCACAAGCAAGCCAAAAGCCTCTGAGTAATTTAAATGACATTCTGTGAGCAGTAGGGGATTATCACCATTGCCAGGAGGAAAAGGCATGTTCTTCCCCGGAAAGTCCTGACCAAGTTTCTTAGGAGACCTTTGTACTGAGAAGTCCAGACCTAAGTCAATGGCATTGTTTATGTCAGGCTTTTTCAACATGGCACGTGCGATTTAAAATTATTTAGGTAGTTTTTCAAATAATGCACTCCCAAATTGCAAAGGTTCTGAAGAACATACATGCAGATACTAAGGGACAACATCTCTAGGCTACTGAGAAAGGAAGATGCAGGATGAGATCTGAGTTGAGAGCACTCCTCATGGAACACAAGGATGAACAGCAAATCAGTGCTAGAGCTCATGAGAGGATGAGAGCAGTTCTGTGCCTAACCTAAAAACCCATTTGAGGCTGTTAGGAAGAATGCAGAGATGCCAGAGAAGCTTGAAAGCAACAGCCCAATATTCAGCAGGGCCCATTCTCACTATAAGCTAAATAAGCTCACTAGAAATAAGGCCCCAGACAGTCAAATAACTGCACAGCACTGCCTACTGTGAGCTAAGAAGAATCTTTGAGCTCATGTTGTCTCAGGGATTAGGGGTTCAGCAGGCAACAGTTATACTGGCCCACCCAACAAAACCCCTCCAGCAGGGATGAACAATCCTTGACCATGCATGAACTCACCAGACTTGTTCAGTGTTATCTACTGAGTGAGGCAGGGAGTTACGGCAGAAGGGAAAGTCTAATTAGTTTATCAGAATGGATACCCTTGAGGCAAGGGTATATGTTCATCCAAGAAAACTCTATTTCCTCTTTTTCTCCCAACACTGAGCAYAACATTTCAATACAATTTTTGGGTTACAGCCCCAAATCGTGGATGAACAGAGACACCTGGGATCTACTGCAGACCCTCTTGYAGGTGTTCAACTCTTGCAGTAAGAAAGTGTAATTTAGGAGAAGTCTTAGGTGGACTTTTAAATATCTTGAATTTTAAGTCTGCATTTGTTTGATCCACTTTGTTATTCCTGAAAGAACTGTTCCTGCTGGGGTGACAATATTAATGGAGATAAAACTGATAATGCATAGATAGCAATGAGGCCTGCAACACAGAATGAGGGTATGTGCTCTGGATTCAGTGTACTCTGAATGCTCATGTTAACCAACATTAAGCAGCTGTCCCTCCTAATGAAGTCCTGATTCTCAAAAGCTCTGAAATTTGTGCAAACTTACCATCATCAATGTTCAGCCTTAATGGAGATTTTGCACCCAACCCCAGCCCTTCCACCTTCCACAGAAAATAYAACAGTCTCTGGATGTCACAAAGATCTCTGCCTTTTCAGCTCCAGCTCATGAGCCTGACACCTTCTCCAACACTGTGTCTCACCAGGCAGCACTGTTTCTACAGATTTGCATCTATTTTGAAAATACAACTGGTAAGAAAAAAATGGTTACTGACACTGGGTAGCTGTTAGGCAGAATACAATTTTTTTCTCAACCAAGTTACCTGAATAATAAAAAAGCCCTTGAGGCAGAATGCCATCAGAGGAAGGTCTATTATTCTAGAGAACAGCCTGGTCACAAATTCTTAGCAAAAATCCACAAAGCTTTCTCAAGCATACTGTCTCTTGAGTACTTTGCTTGTCAAACTTGTCTGTTTCTCTTTTCATTTGATTTTTTTCCTTTTATTATAGTTTCATGATACATATTTGGCTGCACTTTTTCTTTGAAAATTGTATGGACAGTAGGAACCAGGTTAAGCCTAACCTTTAATAATCCATTTTATGAACAGGTTTCAAAACCTCCAACAAGTTACACCAGGACAGTGTACTTTTTTAGCAGAGCATCTGCTACAGAGGCACATATTTAAGAGATGGTCTCAGTGTCTGAATGAAACTTGGAAGATGTGGTGTTGATGCTTCCCTGTGTTGGGAAACCCTTCTGCAACCATGTGAAATCATAGTTCAATACAGAAATACGTATGGTATATTAAAAAAGCCTGTTTGATATACTCTTTTAAAATTTTTGAGAAACTCAGTCTCTGGGYTCAGCTTACAGATTTTGATTACTTTTCAGAAAGATTTTTCAGTTTAAATTTTTATAAAACAAAACAAATGCTGAAAGCAAAAAAATAAATCATATTAAACATGTAGCCCGAGGGCACTGTTACCTACTCTTGCCATAGGGAAATACACAACTTGGTTTCTGCTGCAGATGATCTGTGATGTCCCTTCTAAGCTTTATTATGAAGCTGATAAATTACTCACTAGAAACGTGGTGAAAGCTTTTGGAATTCATTGTGCTATGGAAAACAAATTAGAAACTTAACTTGTTGCATGAGGGATTACCCTTCACGGCATGGCCTTTACAATGTGAAACTAATTATTGCAGGGAAGATTTATGGTGTTTACAGTCAAGAATTCAGGGTCAGTTTGACCAAATTCATGTAACTTTAGACCTCAGGCTTGTCTGACTCTAAACAGAATGACGACTCCAACAAACTTAAAGATAGAAATAAGACTTTTTTTTCTAGTTAATTACTTAGTAAGAAGCTGGGAAATAGGGCTAAACAATTCTAGCATTACAATTTATTTACTCTGACCATTTATTTTTTTCTGAATAGGCACATAATGCAGCGCATCAGAAAAATGTTTTTTAATTTTGGTTAATTACACAGGAATCCACCAGTGTGTTAAACCCTGGAATCGGCCAAGTGTTTTCATACACTTAATGATCAAAACATGTGCTATTGATCTGAAAATATGGCTGGCTGCGTAATGAAGAGGTCAAGGTATCTATCTTAAGTGAATCATTAAAATTCATGGAACAATTAAAAAAGTCAATCCTAAAACACAATATCTAACAYGAGAATTGATTTATCCTAAGTTATAAAGTGAAGCAAACACTTGAGAGAATAGCAGGTGATTTGTGTGTCAAGAAATTTCTTTCCGGTAGCTAAACGTTTTTAAGCACAAGACTAGCCACGTTATATTTTGTTCTTAAGATATGCCCCATGTTTTCTATGCCATCTACTGCCTCTTGAAAATTATTTATTGTTTTGCCAGTGGCAGAACTGTTATGAGGACACCTTGAACATGCTTGAAACAAATGTCTTGTACTTAAAAACATCCTTTAACATCCTGCTGTAGCTGACMTGACATGTATTTTTCCCAGACCCTCACACATTCAAAAAAGTATTTAAGTTGCACTTCATGTCAGTGATACAGTAGCTCCTTCATTCTTATTTAAGAAGGCTCTTAAGCTTTATTGAACTAGGACTGCTGGCCCATCCAGTGGGGTATTTTCAACCTGTGCAAACACACAGAGCAGTTAAGCAGCTGTGTGAGACACTAACAGCAGTAGATAACCATGATAGTAGTTATTATTCTGGCCACATTACAAACTTGACAATTTCTGGTGAAAGCAGATAACCTCTGAAGTAAAATCCAAGCAAGCCTACAAAAATCAGGATCACCATTCTCAGACACAATGTCGTACCTTGCTGCTGTTGATAAAAAAATATATCACTCCAACAAAGAGTGGATTCAGTCAAACACTCTGGTTTCTCTTTATCCAGAAGACATGCAGGGAAGTGATTCTCTCAGACTGAAGAGCTGATGCATAGCTAATCTAATTTAATTAACTGTGTGTCTAATAACATTTCCCCTTTAAAATACAATTTACTGTGTTTTTCTTGGAAAACACTAGCTCATAGTTTTAGCAATGGCCTAARCATGACCTGAGCTTTTCCTGTAGCATTACCAGGAGGTGATACCCACTAAGTAAGGAATTTTGAGGAAAGCTGGTCCAAACCAGGAACAAAAGACTGACTCCAAAAGCAACACACAGAGAAGAGTCACAATGGGGCCATACTCTTACATTCCTCCAAGTGTTGTTGAAGACCTTCTGCCAACTTATACAATTTAGCAAATGTTACAAGCTTACAGTAACAATTATGCCATGTTAGGTTTTATTTATCATAACTCAAAGCCATGCTACTGCACGTAGGCTAGAACTCTATTTTGGGTGTATTAACATCAGATCCGGGTTATAACTTGTTATTTATCACCAGCAATGACACAGGAGTAAAAGAAACAACTTGACTTTCAGATTCCTGCACAGGTTTGCAATCTTGACAGTGTACATATTTGTTTAGAAATCAAAACATTCAACAGGTGCCCTTTTTATAGCATATATTTACATCAGCCACTTTCAACAAAAAAATGCCTCATACGTATTGTCTGTTACTATATTAATAGCTAATGAGAAACAGRGAAATCAAGGGAAAGTATTTTTTAAGAGATCCTGTAAAAATCAGTGCTGTGGGGAGCAGCACAGCAGTGACATTAATAGAAACAGATTCTTTTATAAGGAGCATGGGGCAGAGAGACAGGAAAAGTCCAGGGATTCAAGGCTGACCACAGGGCCAGAGTGATTTTCCRAAAAATGAAGAGAATCCAACCACTTCTTAAGGGAAGTTTATCATCTATGCTGTAGGTAGATTCTAGAACATATTACAAAATAATCCCAAATTGGGCATAATTTTAGAATAGCTGTCAAAGTTTGGTTCAAGAAGCCTCATTAATTATGCATTCAAGTGCAACAYCTAATTTAAACAGACACTACTCCACAGTCCTGAAATGGAAACACTTGTTATCCTTCAAAGGGGATTTCGTATTATCAGGTTATCAAATTATTCTTGCTACTCTCCAGAATACTTAGAGCTAAAGTAGAACTGGATTTTAAATGCAATCAGAGTCATGAGTAATAGATTCAAACAACTTTTTTATATATTAAAAAATGAATTAAAATTACAAGCAGTGTAAGAAGTAAAAGAACTGAAAGCTGCTGCACACAAATGAAGTGTTTAAAGGAACAGGCTCTTTTAGCTTACCAACTAAAACAAATTTTTCATAAATGAAACCTAGAATGAGTCTCTTCTGAGGGAGGTGTGCCAAYGCATTTTGAACACACTGCAAGTTCAAGAGATTCAAGAGCCTCTCTCTCAGTAKGTACAAATATTTCTCAGTTGTTCAGTCTCAAAAACAAGCACAGTGGAAGAACTAATGCTGCAACATGTTCTGATGAAAAAAAACCCCATAAATTAAAGTATTAATCTCATGCAGTTTTTACCTTATTATGTACCAAACTTATTAAACAGAACAAAGTTACTATTTCAAAGATATAATTTCTGTTTAAATTTATCAGCCCTCCCTCCCCAATGCACATACACAATTAAAATTATACTTGCAAATATAATGTCAGTAAACCTGACAGGCCACATACTGGCTACTCCTACTTTGCATGGCATCACACATTTAGGTTATGAATCACCAGAGTCAGGTTGATGAACAAGCATGGTGTTGTTCATCTGAGAACCAGACACTTTGTAGCAAATTTCCTATTTGAATGGAAGGAACAATGCTGGCAGAAGTCCCAGAACTGCTCACACCACGAAAGGAACAATGTGACAACAGCATGGCAGGTTTATGATAAATATTTCAGAAATGTGTCTTTTAGCAAGAAGGGATTAACATAGACCTTGGGGATAAAAATATTCCCAGTAGCGTCTAGTTGGCATCTCTTTTATGGAAAATGAAAAGCACAGCACAAAGGGTAATTTCCGTATATTTGAATGCAAATTCATGACTATTAGAATAAAAATAAATTTTAATTAATTTTATGGTCTTTCACTGGGAAAATCTGAAAAAAGTTGTGTAGTTTAATTTGTTCTACTGAAAGGAGGGTCTGCACTTTTTATTTTCCAGGATTTTAAATGTACATCCAGCCCTAATGAGGAAGAAGGAAAATTGCCGTGATAGGATATGGGTAAACAGTTCACCATTGCTATTTCATTTCAATATATAATTTACAGTTTTCACTCCAATGGGGAAGAAAGGGCTACACAAGACACTAAAGCATGGAGGAACCTTGCAACAAACCCAAAATGCACTCCATTTAAGTCAGTTTTGCTAGTCACCATTGTAAACATGTGTTCCCAAGTGATAACCTCCTCAATAAAACAACAAATAAAATAATCTTTACAATACTCAAATAGAGTAAAACARGGCACTGTCAAAACTGTCAATGCCTCTTTGCATGTGGAGGAAACATTGCTTGGTGTACGTCCTCTCTCTGTCCAGCTGGTAATGAACATGAGATTGTGCTATTTGGCTGTACATCAAGATCAGCTGACTGAAAAGTAACACCAGCACGGAGTAGATCTAGTTACAGTCTGGAGGAGGTATACTGAACACGCAATACAGATTTTCTTTTCCTTTCYAGAAAATGAAGGCCCTGTACTGCTCACTCAGGCTCACAATGGCTCTAAAATTCACTAATATTTCTGTCAGCATTTCAGAGGTCTCACAGCCTAAGAAGGGGCTGTCCTTGACAATGAAGTTGTACTTGAAACAATGTTTCAGTGTGGTTTTTTACTTTTCTCTACAATATTTGAAGTCAGCTTTCACTCAGTGTTAGGCAACGTGAAAAAGAGAGTAAGCTGGTAAATGGCTTGCTCTGAGAAAAGCACAAATATTTTGGTAATGATGATGCTTTACACTAGAACTCTAAGAGCAGTATTTATTAAGAATGTTTATGATTACCAAAATTTGGTCTGTTAATATATACTTTAGCACACATCGTTTTAAGGCAACATTCAAGTAAGGAATTATGTTACTTCTCTGCGGGGGTGGGGGGGGGGGGGGGGGGTGTAAGAAATTTTGGTCCTTAAAAGCAAAAAAAAGAAGTATTTTAACATAAGCTTTTGCTGTCCAGTGAGGTTCAAGCACAATCAGCTGTTAAGACACTGAACACCACCTACACACTGGTCTCTGTTGCTCAGATAAAGAAAGTACTGCTGAGTGTTTTTTGTGTTTTGGGCTGCTTTGTGCACCACAGCTCCATATGCTTCATTTTTGGCTAGCTCTGCATACAGTTGTAGGTGTTTAGATTGTCTCTACAAATGCAAAAATGTTGGTTCTTTTTGCACAGGAAGACTGAATTGAACTAAGAAATATGTATGTATGTATGTATGTATGTATGTATGTATGTATGCAAGTAGCATACAAGTCCAAATGCACTTGACATTACATTTTGAAACTAGAGACAAAAATACATCTTATTTATTATAATCAGGGCAGTGAGAAATGTATAAAAGAGCAATATGAATTCTGCTAAAAAAAAAGTGACAGGAACAGTAACACAACACAACTTTGAACATTAACCCACTGTTACACTTTTCAAGGGATCTTTGATCACATGGACATTATTTGCAGCATTTAGTTTATACAGTTTGACTGAACTGTCACTATTATAGAAACCTATCAAGTTCAGATACATAGACACTTCATGCAGCATGGTGATATTGTGAACATGTCAAAACTAGCATTTGTTACTAAACCTGGGCAAAGCTCTTCATTTAATTTGTCATGAGCATAACYCTTCTTGCTGAGCACCAGAATTGTTTTCTCTTGCCTTATCTCTTCTCCAAGAATGCTCCAATTCYTCCACGTGAAATATGGACTCAAGCCTGTACTTTTTTCTAAGTTAATTAKTTCTTCTTTTAGTTACTTGCTTTTCTACATGTGGCAAGGTTATTTATTTTTTTAATTCCATATTTAGACATACAATGGGAATTCCACTACAGCCCTGTGAGAGTGCACTATACAGTAGGAGAAGGTGCTGGTTTGACAGGCAAGCTAGTGATCCAGACCTTTACCTGGTCCCAACACTCAYGGTCCTCCAGCTCTGGGCATCAGGCAGACCAAGGTCTATCAGTACCACCAAAAACTGAGACAAAACACACACTGAATGCCTCTGCTTTTTCTTCATCCCTTCATTTTCCTTTACTCAGAATGTTGATTCCAAGAGAACTATGCCTTTTACATCACAATAAGCTTAATCTGAATGCAAAACAGTAGCAATGTAGCAGAAAAGCCACTAGGTAGAAGCTCTGACTTCACCACCAGGTGAAATCAGGTACTTACTAACCCAAGCAGAGCACCTGAAATGGAGAAGTAGGCAGAACACATCCCTGTAACTCAGGAGCCAATGAAACTGCTGACAAACCTTTTTCACTCCTGCCAAACAACACCACTTGCCCATTGATCACTGTTTGAGGAATTCTTGTTCCTTTCTGTAACCCCAGCTAGACACCACTCAAATGTGCCCAGTGGGTCAATGGAGACACACACAAACAAACCAATGCACAAACTGGAGGTTATTCTTTTATGCCTCTCAGGTATCGACACCTAAAACATTATGGAAACAACATGACTTATAGCCCCAGCAGGAAAGCTGCTGCAATGTTCATGAAAATACATATTAACTATGGACATGAGTACAGCACTGCACAAACAAAATGATACTAACCATCTTGATTGTATTGGTGAAKCAAAAGCTATAATAATACATTAAATGCTTTCATCTTCCTCACATCCCAAAAATAACACATTTTACAACTGATGGTTTTAAGTGTGTGATGCAAGCACAGTTTTACTGGTTCTGTTGATCTGTATCCATACACATAGGATCTGATCGCTTTTTTTTGTCACGTTGGACTGAGTATATATTGAAGAGAATGCTGAACAGAATAAACCCTGTGCTTGTGTTATGCATGAGTAAACAGGTTTGGAATGTGACTTTGAGAGTAACCACTCATATCAAAGTGATCACTTAATTCTGCAAAATTAATCTAACCCTCTTCAGCCATAAAAATGATAACACAAGCCCAAAACATTTAGGAGATGTTTGGCTCTGYATGCGCTTGTAATATTTTCTTTAATATGAATCATTGTGGGAAAGCAATCTCTTAATTTATTCAGATTTCTCTAGTCTGAAGTGCTTGGCCACACCAAAACACATTATTGTACAACATCCCAGTCACATAACCACAGCAACCAACTGCCATGACCCGAAAAGACAGGGCTGCACATTTATGGAAGACTGGCCTTTATACAGCAATTAAGCAATTATACAGTAATTAAAGATGTAAGACCTATTCAATACATGGAATATTAGTAATTTTTGCCTGCCTTTGTTTTGTACAAGTCTTAACCATACTTACACCAATAGGAAACAAGGGAAGGAACAAGAGAACAAACGCAGACTTCATCACCAGGATTATCTAAGTGAGAATTTATTTCTTTAAACTATCTCCAGTTCCAAAGTAATCTGGAAAAAGGACAGAGATTTCGTGCACAGAGCTAAAATTCTGTAAAATGAAGATGTATGAATGCATAATTGGAAGGGCACAGGATCAGAAGTCAGTGTGAGGGTAGTGAATAAGCACACAGCTGATTTATGCCAGGATTTAAACCACTGCTTCTAGCCTCCTGGATGAGAACAGAACTGACAGATTCCATGGTTAAAGCACTTCTAGATTGGCTCAGAAAGCAAAAGAAACCCCTCTGTGGTACCARTTACAATTAAAATCTTCTAATACTAAACCATCTAGACTTAGTATTGTCAATGCACAGGGAAGGAAGGACAAGGTAATAAGGAATGCCTTGAGGAAAAATTGTTAAACTCTAGATTATGGGCGAGGCTATGAAAAACAATGAACCTTGATGGACACAGTAGATGAAGTGCTACATTATACAGACTATTTGCCATTGCTTAAACAGAGGTTTGAATCCTCTAGTATCTYAAAGTACTAAGATAAAAACAAGACACTTTCTGAGCAGATGATTTGCTGCTTAAATAAGTTACATGGGAAAAGTAATGATGTAATTGATGATTAACTGATGTTTTATTTCAAATATTTTAAATACATATTTATAGCAAAAAATGTTTTCTGAAATACTTTCTATTTTGAAAACAATAAAGGCTAAACAAAGGGTCTAGCAAGTGAATATGAGAGAATGACTACTCAGCTGCTCCAAATGCAAGTGGYTCTTTGTTGCACATTATCAGCAAGTATCTCTGTTCCCAGGCTAATACTTGGAGAGGGTTTTATCTTCTATTGTATTCCATGCACCCTAGGATGGTATTTGCCCTCTTGGCTACGAGGGCACACAGTGCTGACTGCTACTGAGCACCCGCACATCCCTTTCTGCAGAGCTACTYTTCAGCCACCCTTTGCCCAGTTTTACTCCATCCTAGGTGTAAAACCTGCCATTTGACTTGTGAGATTTCATCCCATTAATCACTACAAAACAGTCCAATCTACCTAGATCCCTCTGCAAGGCTTCCTGTCCCTAGAGAGAGTCAACAGCACCTTCCAGTTTGGTATCATCACCAAACTTGCTAATGGTGTATTCAACTCCTGCATCYATAGCTTTGATAAATATATTGAGCAGCCCTAGGAGTGAGCCCCAAGGAACAGCACTGGAACAGCACAGTCGCCAGCCACAAACAGCCCCACTCACTGGAACCTGTGAGCCCTTCAGGCAGCTCCTCAGCCAGCACACCATGAACCCCCTCATCCCACAGCTGGACAACTTGTCCAGAAGGAGGCTGTGAGGAATTGTCCCAAAAATCTTAGCAAAATGCAGATAAGATACATCCAGCCTCTTCCCTTCCCCACTGGGTGTGTGACCTCAC
>NW_026623397.1:250405-331085 GCF_030028575.1 Malurus melanocephalus
GTGCCTTCTGCCTGCACAGACAAACCACAGCTCTGTAATCCTCATGAGAAGTCTGACTTGACTAAAAGTCCTTACCCAGACCCAGGAGTTACAGAGGTATTAATATGAACTAGTACAGACCAGCGTTTTCCCAGGAAGTCAAAACAAAGTTGCAACATCAGTCTTCCAACATTTTGTTCTAATCAAACAAAATAAAACTAGAAGACATTTGATTTTTTTGCAAAATACAATACTAAAAAAGAAACCAAGCATTTCTGAAGACATAATTCTAAATGGAAGACAGGACACTGGCAATAAAAAGCTTGTTCTTTGAAAGAAAATAGTAAAAGGATCTAACAAGAACTCACTGCCTAACTGTTGCCAGCTGAATTTAAACAAAAAAACAGGCCCAAAAATAAGTGCCAACTCTATACATCCTCTCAACCTAGGAAAGGAGAGTTTAAGATTTGGATCCAAATTCTGCAGCACAAGCCCACCTCTAATTGAAATGAATTAGATTTAAGAAGAAGAAGATAATAAATATGTAACTTAGACTCCCATGGTGACAGCAGCCTGTGTGCYAAATTCTGGCTGAGGGCAAATTTCTATGGTCAAGATACAAGGCTATAAAAATAAGGGTTTATAATAGAAGTACTTACAGATGCTTAATTCCAGCAGTGCTTTCAGAGACTCCTGTAACAAATGCTACCTTGAAAAGACAAGGTCCACAGTCCATTCACTGCATTTAACTGGAATGCTGATTCAACCTTTATCTTCCCAAAGAACAACAGGGCATCACTATCAGCTCTGGCATCTCAGATGGAGCATATTCCAGCAATTCTGCAATGCTCTACTTACACAGCAGCTGCAAGAAGCTTTCTGAACCGACCTTTTTCCATGCAAAGATGATATATGTAAAGCATCCATGGGTATAAATGAACTCCTGTAAAGTCAACTATCTGAATCAAGAACAAATATTCCACACGATGTACTGCATAAACACGTAGCAATAAAAAAGGAAAGGAAAAGGTTCAGCCAAAGACATTTTGGAATATGGAGTGTARTAAGCCTAATTTTGGAAGACAAAGCTTTTAATTTTGTAATGAGACACACTGTTAATAGCAGACTTGAGAGACAAAGGTAATAAAAATGAGCCACTACAACCTGGAAGGTTATTCAGAACTGCCAGGAAGTTTCTCATTAAGGTGAGCCATTTCAGGCAGTAATTGGAGGAGAGGCAGCAGGGACACACTATCACACTTCCAACTCCAGAGSTCTTATCAGCCCCTCATTCTCTCTYAGGACTCCASGTTTATCTCTTCCTAACTCCTTCYTCTACCAAGGGAATACAATGCTGGGTCTGTACTGGGCACAGAGGTGTGTATTTTAAAAAGACCAGTCACAGCCTAAGTAAGCCAGAGCTGTGATTTCAAGAGTATTTTAAGAGTTCTACTAGAAAGCAGCATGAAATACAACTGCAGATATCTGTATCTATTCCCAGTAACACCACACAGTGCAAAAGGACACCTCCAAAGGCTGAGCTGCCAGCYCAGGGCCAGCCATGTATCCAGGCAATTTGCACAAGCAAGACTCATTCATGGAGGCAAGCACTGTGAATCCTATTCCTGTGTCTGTAACTAAGGATGTGTTTTAGAGATCTTTCAGACTTCACAGAATCATTTCCCATTTTGCATTCTCCTGCAGCTGGGGGTTGAACCTAACACAGTTTGGTACCTGCACTTGGGTCTCTTTGTCCCAATGTCCCTGTGTCCTAGATACAGCAAGGAAGCATGGCTGATGCTTTGAGGCTATCTTCTGGATTCTCATTGAGTTAACAACAGTGACAACAAATGTTTGTTTTACACCTTCTTTCTTAATTTCTTCTGTGCCTCAGGTCAGAGATGCTCCAGAATTTATGCAGATCTCCCAAAACTGGGAATATGCCAGTCAGTGTTACAGCTCTTTAGGGTCACCAGGCTATTGTAAAGGGGCTGCAATCCCTTTTAACATCTGGAAAAAAACTAAACAATCCAATGTGTGTTTAAAAAAAATCCCAAAGAACAAAATCACCACAAACCAAACCACCCCTGCCTGCAGCTTCATGTGTCTTCTGTATTTCAGTGCACACYGTTACCTTTAAAAWAMATAAATAGCAYAGGCTACATAGCTGAGCCRGAAACTGTTGTMAACATGGGGTTGAATTTCATCAGACTTATACACAGTTACAATGGAAAAACTCCAGGTTGATGAAAACACAATTGGTTTTGGAGAGTTTTTTTTGTTGTTGGAGGGAGGTGTTTGTTAGTCTGTCGTTGTGTGGTTTGAAATTTTTTTTTTGTGAAAAAAAATGTATGCAGTAACACTGTTTCTTTAATAGCATAATTATAAGTTACAAGTACCTGAACTGTGTAAACTGTCAAGGACAGCAATGAGAATTGCTTAGCTTAAGTTTCTAGACATTTGTCTCACAGTAATGGCTTGAACTGAAACAAAGTTAAATTTAGCTTACAGTGCACCAGAAAATTTCTTAACAGTAAAATATATTAGACTGTGAAACAGTCCCTTAGGGAAAGCATTATCACTTGAGTCAGAAAAAATGGGCAGTCTAACACCAGATGAAAATACAGTAGGACACAATCCTGACTTGGCAAGAGTATCAGCCAAGCTGCTCCAAATGGTTTCCTTCCTTCTTTCATTTCTGTTCAGTGTGAATTGGATTGCAGTGGAATATGTTAAAATAAAGTATTCAGGAGCCATAGYAGCCACATTGGCTACTAGTTATTACCTTTTAGCTTTCCACAGCCTTCCTTCTACCAAATATAAGAGTATCTTTTAAGCATCCCAAAAGCAGCAGAGCCTTCTGCAAGGCTGTGACATCACCCTTTGAAAGCCAGTGCACCYTGAGTCACCGCATCCCACCGGGAACGCACACTTTGAACTTTTCAGCAATTCTTAACACCTACTGCGTCTCTGCTTGCTCTCTTGTAGTAGGATTAACACAAGTATGTGTGACAGGAAAAGCGGCTTTGATTTGCTTGTCTTCAATTCAACGGTCAGTGGACCAGTTCTGAACTGCTCAGACTGTGAACTAGCAGTGCTCTAGCTCAGAATAACTTGCAGAAGTTAATTACTTTGTGAGCATTACAGATGGGGTTTGATTGATTTTAGGGCAGCATKTGAATTAAATTTGAATTTTTATCTTTTCAAAACAACAAAAAAGACAAAACCCAACAAACCTGATTTCTCCTTTGCAATAAAAGCATTCTTAATCTATACTAAACTAAGTACACACTGTACACCACACTGTCTCCTTCATGGAGAACTGTTCATCAGCGTTATGAGACTTTTATGGCAGCAAATTGTTGATTTCATTCTGCTTGCAGATCTGACTAAAATATTAGGTCAAAGCAGTATTCTCAGCTCAGAAAAATATTCAAGAATGTTCCCAATTCTAAGCATGTCGACAATCCCGTTCACTTTAATTAGATTTAAGGAGATGAAGAAGTTGTTTGCTCAGTAAGGATACGGACTGTAATGGGCTTAACCTTAAATGTACACCTACAGACCCAACAAAATGTACAAATCAATTCAGAAACTGACCCAGAAAGAATGAAGAAGGCAAATACCCACAAAAAGTATGTAAAAGTGAGACAGAGAAAATCTTTTAAGGGAAATAAGATTTTCAAAGTAAAATCCATTCCTACTTGAGGATGCTGTTTAGAAAAGCTCTTGCAGATGTTGAAAATGTTTAAGCACTGGAGCAGGCACAGGTGACTCAACAATTCTTTCATAGTCAGAGGAAGGAGAGAGAAGCAGTAAAACAGTTCAGGAACAGTTCTCTGACTGAGACCAGAATATACAATTCTGCTAAAAAACAAATTGTAAACATCATTGTTCATCAAAGCACACAGTAAAGCAGTCGAGGACAGCTTCTGGCTTTGCTGTCAKCTCTTTCTCAGGGTTTAATGTACTTTGGTAATATCTACAATAGTTTTCCAAWGGTAGAACGTAACAGGACAGTGAAAATGGGTATTCTCCCTAATATGATGCCCAAGGGCATCATTCAGTTTCCTATTCTGAGATTTTCATTCTACAGTTTTTAAGAAAAATTCCAATCAAATTTTGTTTAAAAGCTTACTTAACATTTGCTAAATTAAGATTTTTACCAAAGTTTAAAAACAAGTTTATCATTATCCTGATTATTTTTTT
This sequence comes from Malurus melanocephalus, assembly GCF_030028575.1. Lineage (NCBI taxonomy): Eukaryota > Metazoa > Chordata > Aves > Passeriformes > Maluridae > Malurus > Malurus melanocephalus. Next base: position 254,594 of record NW_026623397.1, read on the forward strand.
GCACATGTTTCAAATGAACAGTTATATTAAATTTCGTCAACTGAAATTTAATTTTACACCTTCATTCTCAAGTGCTAAAAAGCTCTGCACTGCTTAGCAACTGGAATGAACACTTCATGGTCAGTACTGTACTGCAAACTTTTCATGCAACTTTGTGTTTAGCTGGCATGTATATTTAATAAAGTATCTCCTATCAAAAAGCTTTTTTTTAATACAAATTTAAAACTATTGTTAGCTTTGAATACCACTTAGGGATCATGAGAAAAAAATGGAACTGTAACTGCTGTAAATTTTAAATAATTTGCGGGAAAACTGATAGTGGAAGAGTTACTAAGAATGAAATCTGTACTTAGATCGTATATGTTCCTAATTTAGCATGAAGTGCTTAGTTTATTGATGCTCTGTTGAATAGAGACGTATCTTTGAACTGCCCCATTCTGAAGCTTCTAAGGACTCCAAACCATGTGCCTGCCTTGCRTGGAATTAYACCATGCCAAGTCCTGMCTTGGAAAACTGGATGTGTCATATRTTTCTCATGTCCCTAAGGAGAGTATATGAAGTTTTTTATTTTGGTCTGTATCTTTATATCCAGCTTTCTGCAGGCTGATTTCTAAGAACAACATCAATCATGTGTACCTGCRCTTCTACCCCACTAATCAGTCCCTCATTCCTGCAGCACCATTTGTTATCTAGTGACAGCTGTTGCGTTGTTTTCTGGCACATTCAATTTCAATTCCAGCTTGGTACTGAAGTAATTCACAGTGCACTGCTTTCAGGTCAGTTTAAAAAACAATCCCAAGCGCACAGATCCTGTTTAAATTAGCACCATTTCCACTCRAGCACCAGGTTCTGACAGTGCCATCGCACACTGAGCAAAGCAGCGACTAAAGACAGTGCCGGGACAAATCCTGGAAACAAAACAACGCTGAAAACTCTGGATAAGATCTACGGTCTGCTCAAATTTCTGGCAAAACCCCCAGTGACTTCCATGAAGGCAGGAACTACCCACCTCCTCTCTCACAACAAAGGCATGCTACCACTGAATATGGATTTAAATGTTGCCTGCACTGCAGAACACCTCACTGCTCCTCAGCACTGAGCTCCCAGCGCTGCCCGCTCTGCTGAACTAAACCCAAGGCAAACAAGTGTCAGCCAAAATTTTCTCCTTCCCTTCCCTGAGTGCTCCATTCAAAACATGGTGGGGAAAGGAGAGGGGGAGGAGGCATAGATTATGTTTCGAATGAAAATAAAKGCAGTTGTTCCCAAACCAGTCTCCAGCTGCCATTTGTCATCTTCTCAGGACACAATACAGGTTGTCGCTACTTGGAGCCACATTGTCAGCTTAGAAGAGCCGAAGGACAGGAATACACAGGTTACACTACTGAGATACAGAAGAGCTGAGTGTGGAAAGTCTGTAGCAGCCACCTGMACCAGACACTTGGAATTTTCTAAGCACCTTTTAGTTAAATTACATGAATGAACCAAAATAAAAAAAAGCAGAAGAGAACAGAGAGAAACAAAGAAAAGATTGTCAGAAAACATATCCACCAATGGTGAAGAAACAAAAATTAATTATAGGTATTTTCATACATTCTTCTCGAATTAATTGTTAAAAAAAATCTTTAAAAGCTCTATAGGCCTATTTTTTTAAAGGCAGTCTGTGTTAAATACAGTTTTTCTCAATGGAATGTCTTCTWCCAGATTTTACTCTAGCGTGTAATGCTGATCATCTTATTCCTGGTCCAAGATTGCTGACTTCCCATCAATGCTTATAGCTAGGATTATCATCTTTAGGAACTACAGAAATTAYTGTATAATAAATAACGGTCAATGAATCAGGCATGACTTCACTGCTGAATTATGCAGCTTCCCTCACCGTTGTCTACACTCACAGAATCTTAAAGATTGGAARGTTTAGCAACAGAATTCAAAAGTGTCCTTGGTAATGAAAGACACATTCKGGAAATTAAAAAGCTTTCAGGCTATTACTTTAGTTTGTTTCTAATGCCAGAGTAAGGAAGGGAAAAAGGCAGCAATTTTTCTCTCTGAAAATAAAATTAACAGTTTCTTCCTTTTTTTTTACTGAACCCCCTAACTGGAGTTGCATTATTTATAGTCAAATTGCTTTCAAGGCCACAACATATATGAGAAATGCAATGAAAACTGACAGCAGTATGGATCTGCACTTTGTAAAAGAGGCTCTGCGGTTACATCTTTAATAACTCTAGTGAAAGAAAAAAAAAGGAAGCAATTTGGTGAAAATGCCAACATACAATTCCACACAGGTCTGATTTTCCACAMAATGTTCCTGTTGCTGAGCTAGTGCTTTAGCCAATGCTGATGGCACAAGGTAAAGCTACAGAAGCACACAAAAACATAAACACACAAATTAACTACCTTGAATTCTTTAGAAACAATCATCATTGTTAGCAGTGGCTATACATAAATGCCCCACCATAAATGCAAGTGGCAAAGGGATTTTGCTTTCATCATAGCTCAATATTAAAGGGTAAACAATATTCCTTTGTGAAAGATGTTAAAAATAAATGGATGATTATATATTAAGTGTTTTGCACTTGTTTGTACTGTTTTTCTCTTTTGTGAACTCTGTTTTGGTTGGTTTGCCATGTYACGGAGTAAGGGGAAACCAGCTGAACATAAATTGGTTTGAAAGTTTGCATCTGTAAACTTCTGAGACAGCCTGAGGGAGGAGGTGATAATTCAGTATCTTATAATAGCAGGCAGCACAGAGATCAAAGASATGGAAGACTTGGCTGAAACTAACTATGACTGCTTGACTGTGTGAGGTACTAGTAAAAATAAATTATTTTTTATGCCTAAGGAAGATTGTCTGAACTGCAGCCTTGTACTCGTTCCYCTTTTTTTGGGCTTTGTAACAGCCGCAGTGCAGCAAGAGCCTCCTGCTGAAGACAAGTCTTTGATAAAAGCTTGGAACAAAGCTTGGTTTGACATTTGCATGGTCTTTTAGTTGAAAATACAGGGTTTTTTTCAATTTAAATTTGTGGCCTTTTTTTTTTTTTTTTTTTNTTTTTTTTTTTTTTTTTTTTTTAACAGCAGAGGGCTAGGAATTTATTGAAACTCAAGCTTCTTGCCATACAGGTAGAGACCATCGCACCGTGCAACAGGGATTTGTTCACATGCACCACCTCAGCATCTGGACTAAAGTCCAAGTACTGAATACTGACTTCCTATAAAAAGCCAAAGCAGACTATGTTACAAAATCTGTGTTTCATTTGTGTGGGATTGTTTTATGATGTTCATTAATTATGCCAGACTGCGTGCCTCTGGGTGTGATTTTGTCTCTGGGAAGACTGTGGAGGCTGGCTGACCTGTGCACAAAGACATTATTTCTTTCTGTAAACCTAAGACAATCGTACATCTAGTACTGAATGTGGTTATCCAAATGCTACTTAAAATACTGTTGTGCTAGTTGCTCAGAGCATCTATTGCCAAAGAGCAACTGGAGTACTTGACTTCAGATTTCTATCTACGTCSTATCACAACAGCAAAACAGCAAGTGATCCAACCCAGAGGCAGATGTTTCTKRAGCTAAGAGAAACATACTCAGATASAATACACKGTGTCCTGATGCCCATTCCATTCCACACAGGCATCATGCTRGTTCTGTTTATTCATGAAGTATCCAAAAAGATTAGGGTTTGACTGTCTTGAGATGCTCTCTTCCTTTTGCACACATCACCTCATTGCACAATGGAGCTGTTAGGACAGACAGGTCTTGGAATGATCCAGGGGTGTCAAACAGATGTGCAAATGGCTTTAGACTTAATTGATATCCAACTTGTTATGAGCGTGAGCCCAGGGGAAAAAACAGTGTTTTCTTATCCATACAAATCATTCAATATTCTAAATCCCAACTAAGCTAGTGCTTAAATCCTACACAAGGACATGGCCTCAACCTGTGCCAGGGGAGGTTCAGGTTGGACATCAGGAAGAAATTCTTCACTGAAAGCATGGTTAAGCACTGGAATGGCTGCCCAGGGAAGTGGTGGAGTCACTGTCCCTGGAGATGTTTAAGAAATGACTGGACATGGCACTCAATGCTATGGTTTAGTTGGCATGGTGGTAATTGCTCTAAGGTTGGACTTAATGATCTTAAGAGGTCTTTTCCAACCTTAACAATTCTATGACCTCAGTAAGTGAAAAAGATCCAGAAAAAAGAAAATACTTCCTTCCCTAAAAATAATGGAAGTATGATGGAGAACAGAAGTGACATCATCTTATACTTGTGCCAGTTAAGGCCTAGGTGCTGAAATGACAACTACACTARAAAGATCTATGAGAAAGGGCTACCACATTACATTATTTTGGGAAGAAGAAGGTAAAGAGAGTTTTTCATCCTGTATCAAGACATCCAACATTGTTACTGTCAGTTAAACCATTTGCAATTCAGATTACACCACCACCTCCAGGCTCCATGCAAAAAAAAAGAAAAAAAACTCTTACAGATTAAAAAGAATTTACTAATTAAAYTGCTGACAAATAGGCTCTTTAAAAAAGCATTTACTGTTCTTASCAAGATTTTTTAATATTATGCTGAAGGCAGATTGCATGCTTCASATCCGTAAAGCTTTTTACTGACCCCCTTTTTCTGTCTATTTCAAAGATGCTGATTAATCTAACTTACAACATATCAGACATTTTAATTGTGAATGTTTTCAAGCCCATGTCTGCCTTACATCTGCATTCCCCTTTAATATATAAATACTACCACAGAAAATACTTTGTGTATAAAAGCACTAAAAAACACATCACAGAGAAGAATAGTCAGTGTTGTATATATACGGCAGACAAACAAAATTCCATGGAAAAACACACACTGTAAACATCAATGCCTTCCCATTGAGGACAGCTGCTGTAACACAATCCAGGGTGCCTGCTGCCAGGATTTTCCACATGAGTGCATCTTCTTTTAACCGCTCCTCAAGCCCTGGCTGAAAGAGGAGCTGCTAGACTGAACATGTGTCTGCGCTCGGACGACAAACACACGGCACAGCACTGGAATGCAGAGCAAACTCGGGATTTGGGCGGGAAAYGAGCTACCCGCTGCCTACCTGTGGGTCGAGTCCACAAACACTTCTCCTCTGGCTTTCAGAAATGCATTTTATACCTCCCAGTGAGAAATGAGTGTTTCTCATTGAGCATGCACGCAAGTCACAGAGTACAATTTAAGTAGAAATCATCAATAAATGGATCGCAATTTATGACAGCAATACAAAATAGACATCTCCTGTTGCAGCCAAGTGGAAAGGAAGAACAAACCTACCACACATATTTTTCCTAGATTAAATAAAATAGACATGGGCAGAAAATTTCAAAGACATAAAATGATAGAGGAGGTCAAACAGGTCACTGCAGAAAATCTCTTCATAATATTAACAAAATGCAAACCAAGTCATAGATTAGACAGAAAACAGAATCAGGTTTCTCTGCACAAAAGGCACCTCAGCTGCCAAAAGTACAAGAGTAATTAAGGAGCACAAATCAGCTTAAAAGCAGAGAGGAATAAATGGTGTAGAAGCAGGGAAGTGCTCACTTGAATTAATGAGTTTGTAAATTAACATACACACACATTTATCCATACACACACTCCCAGCCTTCCACGCTGYCGGGGTAAAGCGTCCTCACTGGACACAGACCAGGCTGAGGGCTCTGCTTGACTCTGGGCTCAGACGTCCTCCTGTTTACTCTAGCTCAAAGGACCAAAGTGATGGTTTTTACCTTGGCTTCTGCTGCACACTTCCTGCTTCACCACTGCAAAAATGGAAGCCTTTTGCCTGAATTTGCAAGGCAATAAAACAACCACTGTTGATTCATGACGTATTTTTTAATGAGATAAGCTCACAAACATTAGAGATATAAATTCTAGATATGTACCAGCTATTGCAGACTACAAATCATAGTAAAAGTTGTTTTAACTTGTGAAATAATAAAGGTTTCCTGCATTAATGAAAATACTCCATAACACCAAAATTCTCCTCCCTCTCTGAAGCCATCAGCAGATCTGATGCCCTCTCTCTGGGTGACAAAACTAAACAATGACATGGGCTGCTTGTGTGTGTAAGAGAAAGATTACATACAGATCAAGAGAAAGAATTTGAGAAAAAACTTGAAGAATTGAAGCTTCAAGGWTTTATGGGAACACCTTCAAATTTTTGAGTGTACTTCTAGTTTTACGGAAGGGCTTRAAACTATGTGTAGCCAAAGGGCTAAGAAAACAAAGGGTTAAATTGTTAAAAGGGATGCTGATACTTCCTTAAGTCTTGTGATTCAGCAAGGCCTAACTCACAATTTACGACCTTTTTGAAGCTGGCAATGCTATGATTACTGGCTGTGTCAACCTGGCTCATAGTTGGCAGACACAGTCCAAACAAGAGAATTGGAGAATCTCAGTTCTAATCCCTGATCATTTACAGGGATTCAGCTGGATCTGATTCAGCAACACATGCAGGCACATGCTGTATGTTAAACAAAACGTTACCTCCACTGAAGCTATTAACACTCAGAAAGCACTCAGAGTGCATGCTTAACCAATTACCTAAATTGGGGGCTACATGTTCAGAAGACAGCTACTCACAAAAGTGGTGTATTCTTCCTTTGGCTTAATTGACAACTCAGCTGAGAGCGTCTGCTGTTTTGTGGGAAGCATGGGATGGTCAAGACTAGAATTACTGTCTAATAAAATGCACAGTACAATATTCAGTTGAAGCAATAAACAGAATTATCAGTGTAGCTACAAGGGGAGAAGAAGCAGAAAGCACAGCCAGGCAGCTTTCTGGAACCTTAGGATAACCTTTTTGGTTCCAGCATACCTTGTGTCAGGAAATGTTTCCCAAAACTTTCAGTTGTAGCAGATCTTTAGGTTATTAACCCTTGTAAGTCTAGTGGCTCCAGTCTTGGCATGATTTAGTCCTGTAGCCTCTCAGCTACGACCAAGCTTGGGGCTTTTTTGGAAAAAGAAAGCCAAAACAAACCATGAAAACAAACTGTTAACAATCTTAAGAGAAGCCAGAAGGAACCTCACATTGTTCTTAAAACTCTCTTGGCTACAAATGGCATCATCACATAGGTAAGAGTTAAGAAACACATGAGTTGTGAGATCTGTTTTAGAAATCTTGATCAAATTTCATTTAAAGAAGAAAACTAAATGGAACCATAATGTTGAAAAATTAAAAATCTGAATACAGGAAATGACAGCACAAGATGTGAAGTCACCAATTCCAAATATATGAGTTGTTGAACATCCCTTGCAATACTAAGAAGTCTACAGCTTTCCTTTATGTTAGAATCRCTCATAATTCCCTCATTGACACAGTGGGGTATATAGTAGGTACGTGAACACCAGTGATTTCAAACACAGGATCAGGTGAAGATGGACATTAAAAAGCCCCCACTTTCTGGATCTCTTCGAACTCCCCCTAAGAAAATGGAAGAGTCTCAAACAGAAAAGGAGCAAGAAGCAAATATGTGTATGGGACCATATTCACTTTCCTTTGAAGCCACAWCATAGGGACCAAATTATTTTTGCATTTTACAGAAAAATGTGAGCCCCTGCCTACAAAGTTAAAGGCATCATGGCATACTTTTCTGTGAGGAGGACCAGCAAAGTCTGCATCCCTGTAAATGAATATCCACAGTATCAGCTAGAGATGAGAAGGTAGCTGGCAGGGGGAAAGCTCAGCATGAGCACACCAAGGGTCAGACATGGCCATGCACAATCAGACATTTAATGAATTTCTGCAGACAGCTGCTTACATAACTGTCAAGCTGTCCTACCAGCCCTTCAAAAGCACTGAGGCATTTCCCTTCCTTTAAGGAGGGGGAAAAARCCCACTCTAAAAGATAAGAAAAGCAAAACCCAAAGGCTGCAATAGTCGCAATTACATATAATAGCTTATGACTACATGGATTAAGCTTTAATTATTACACTGATGCCATTTGTCTACTTTTGGATGTGTGGAGAAACCAGCCCTAACTTGTCAGATATGATGGACTCATGTTTCCTAATGTTTGAAGAGTGATAGCTTGCCCTTGCCTTTTGCCAACAGTATATTTCCCCAATTAAAGGAAGTTATTTTATACTATTTTAAACAAAGGTTAAAGAAATTTGCCGTAGGAACAAACTTTCTGAGTTTGATTATCCAGAGCTTTCAAATGACTGGCAAGCTTCACTTTTGAGTCATGTAAGTTAACTGATGACACCATAATCAGGAGGAGTAATGCTAGTCTAATCAGGTATTCTTTCTTCCTGGTAAATACAACCCAGGATACCCTGAGGGATTCTGCTAAGCACAGATGTAGAGAAAAGCACACAGAAAAAGAGGACAGGAACACATTTTTCAACATGTCTTTTCCCCTTATTCAACTGTCGAAGAGAACAAATGCATTGTCCAATGGTGATTATAAATGAGCCTCTGCCCAAAGTTAAAACTGAACTTCTGAAAATATACATGCTACTACTTTGAATTTCATCCTTCAGACATTGACAAGCTTTATCCTACAGCAAAGATTTACAAGACAAAAAGTTATTTTTAAAAATCATTTACATCTATAAAACAGATTATGAAATTATATAATTTGTCCTTCTGGTGAAAAGGGGCAAAAGAATGCAGCCACTGATTTACCCATGGATTTGCCAAGTCCCATGACAAGCTAATGAAAAAACCTTTAACTATTTCCGTTTRATAAAAAAAATGAAGTTTAACAATCCTATGGGAAGGTTCCTAAGAACATATCACCTACCTTAAATAAACCAAAACTAATTAGCACACTCCCCAGCTTACTTCCCTGCCCAYAAGGCAGCAGCACTTTCCCTCTCATGAATGCATCATCAAAACCAGAGTTCAGATGCAACAGCTTAGACGAACATGTAATGGAGAAGAGTCAGTGATAGATTCCTATAAAATTGTTACAGGATGTAACTTCAAGAAAATAAAAAATAGCTCAGGCCTTATGTATTCCTCACTTGTTTTGTCCTTTAATGGAAATAAGCACAACATATTGACTGCTGTCAGAAACATGAATTACTTTGACCAGATACACTGAGCCTTACATTGTCAAGTAATTACTGCATTATCTTTCTCCCCCATTTGTCCCAAACAGAGCTGCTACATCTACTGTTCCCCTCTATAATCTGGACCAGAATACACACAATTTCACTTTGGAAGCAGTCAGATGCTGGAAGTGGAAATGCCTAGTTCAAGGCTGAGCGCAATCTCACTAGTTTGGCTTTGAGTGAGAGTGAAATATTCATTTCCTGAATTGAAACAACCATCAAACTGTTGTATGAAATTAATCTCAGCCTAACTGTCAAGCAGAAGAGAATAATTACTGGGAGGACAGGGGTTGTCTCCTAGTGTCAGTCATTTAATAGCTCTAAAGATACTGGCTTACTACAAGAAGTGCCAACATAGTTGAGAAAACAGCCTGTCACAGCCATCTTCCCTCATGATTTCATTGCTCACGTGGTATAYACCTGTATCTTTATGTAGGGCTTCATTGCATGAAATTATAGGCATTTTCCAGCTCCCAACTTAAGTAACATCTCATCCTCTCTCTATCAGAAGAAATAGTTTTATGCAAGGGAGAATTTACAAAACGSTGTTGTTTAGTTCACTTTATGGGCTGTAAGACATTCACTTCAGAGGAGGAACTACCTGGGAGCTTTCCCTCTTCCTCCTCTGCTACACAACTGCTTAATTAATGAAATTGAGTATAATTTAGACTTAATTCCTATGAAATTAAGGTAAGAGCAGACAAGAAGTTCACTGAAGCCATCTGGGGATGAGTGACATGGAGACAAGATCACGTAATCCTTTGGAGCAGTGTATGCACATCTGCCCAATTTTTTCTTGTCGACCCAACCTGTCTAAGGAGGTTAGCATAAGGGAACTCATGAGGGACAAAGCATCTGAATATTTTTATTTATTCAAGACAACAAAGTATGCCATATCTGATGAAACTAGTACTCAGCCCCCAAAAATATATCTTGCAAAATGCTTTCAGTCATGATAAGGAAACACCTTAAAAATCCAACTTCCCAAGTATTATAATTTTCCAAGGAAAAGCCCACTTTCTACAATAATGACCTCAAGTGAGACATGCTAGGAGATGGCAACATAAACTTTAGGATTATCACCCCTCTGAGTCACTTACACCCTGTTTATATCCAACCTCAATGGTTCCAGCTCTATTTATAACACTGTGTCTCATCTTTCAAGGGTTTCTCCTTTTTCTCTCAAGTTTCCAGAAACCAGGGAGATTCCAACATGCTTAAGTGTCAGAATGCTATAGGAAACCTTGTTCAGCAACAGAATACTAAAGGTCCATCAGCTTTTAAATATGGAATCTCTCTTAAATGGAAACAGATTCCAAACTTAGATAACGTGAAGTTGTTAATTTCTTTTCCATCCCRCATTCTCTTCTGAGACCTATTCTCACCATGGACCTAGGTTTGAAACTTCTCTGCAAAGCTGTGCTTAAGACGTGTGCTGCAAGACTTGTTCATGATATGTCCTGACAGATTAGGAATAAAATCACTTTACTTTAAAACTATCGTTCTGGATCTCTGTGCTCATGCAACTTCACCTGCAAGGCAAATTGAGCATTTACWCTTTCATGTTGGGAACAGTTGGATCTTTCAAACACAGAGCAGAATGACTGAGGTAAAACACTATCACTTATCTGGCCAACTTTAAGCTTTAATGCTTCCCAACAAGCCCTGACCACAGTAATTGCACTGAATCTTCACTAATTGCACTGAACATCAYCCAGCTGGCCTTTAGGAATGCAAGGAGCAGGGATGAGGAGGGGAACAAGGCTTCCTGAGCGCTATCCTATCTCATGTCCAAAACAAATTTGGAGAGATCTCCTGCTCAATACCTTTCAGAGATGAACAACTTTTAAACCAAGTACACTTTTCAACTAAAATCCTTTGTATCCGGAGTTTTTAAAAGATATATGATGTTTAGACTTCCTCCAATTCCAYGGTCCTGAGGTGATATTAACCCTTGAGTGAAATGTCTGTAGGTGACAAGTGCAGTCATCTCATCTAACACTTACATTGTCATACATAYATATGTCTTTTTAATCTTTAAGACTGAAACGGTTTATCATACACACTGAGAATTCTTTCACCCTTCAAAATAAGGATTACAAGTAATCTTGTAAAATTCTTAAATTTTACAAAATTTCCTAAATTTTGGCAAGCACTCTTCTTGGAGCATCAGAGAAACCTGYTGAAATGTAAGACTACACTCACACCACCCTACAATGCTAATTTTGTCACCCATTGCCTATTAACCCGTGGTTGAGTAACTCCCAAGCAGGGAAAATTTCATATATAACATGACTGCCCCCTTGTGACAAACTAGATCCCCTTCTATTAAAAGGGTGGTTTTTCACATCTCTAACTTATTTCTCGTGTCTTAATATGAAAAAAAAACCCACCAAAACAATTAATTATGCTAGTTTCTTTAGTTTGAAATGACAGCTCTACAGTTCTTGAAACCATGACAAAACAAAATGTAAGGTAGGGATGATAGAAAGCAATTTGGAAAAGAGCAATGCATAATTCGAAAGTGATAGGATCTTGAATCACTGTCAAGTTTATTAACATCAAAAGGGAAAACAAAGAAAAAAGCCTATTCTATCTCAAAGGCTGTTTTCTTTACACAGTCCCTTTTTTCACAGAATGACCTGGGCTGGAAGAGATCTTAAAGGCCATCTTGTTCCAAACCCCTGACATGGGCAGGGACACCTTTCACTAAACCAATCTAAAGCAGCCTTCTTGAACACTGTTAGGGATGGAACATCCACAGCTTCTTTGGGCTAGTGCTTCACTACTCTCACAGTRAAGARTATTTTCCCTAGTATCTGATCTAAACTTGTTCTCTTTYAGTATGAAGMCATTTACCCTTGTCCTGTCACTAAATATCTTTGTAAAAAGTCTCCCTCCATCTTTCCTGTAGGCTCCTTTCAGGTGTTGGATGGCTCCAATTAGGTCAACTCAAAGCCTTTTGCTTGCCAGGGTGAAYAAYCCCAATTCTCTCAGCCTTTTCTCATAGCAAAGGTGCTCCAGCCCTCTAATCACTGTGGTGGCCCTGTATTTCAGTTTTGAAATGAATTATATGAAGTCATATACCAGGACTGAGCTTGCTGGGTCAGATGCCCAGGGTAACTCATTGGCAGCTCTGCACACAGAAGCCACGGTTCAACGTGTGAAACAAACTGTATTACCCAGGGAAATTCCCAAAGGACCTCAGAGGTCCAAGTGGGCACACAGACATAATAAAAATTAACTTTTCAAGTTATTTGGATAGAAACGTAGGAGCTAAGAAATGGCAAAGATAATTGCCTGGGAGTTACTTCTTCTGAACATATACCCACATAGTTCCTAGAGGAGCAACAAGGTGTCTAGAATGCAGCATCACAAATTTAATGTCAGGAAAAGAAGAAGTCATCAAGYCAGCTGTAATGATTTGAGTCTGAAATACACTGATTTACCAACAGAGTTAAAGGCATCACATTCCAAACATAAACATATCCAGRGGTATCACCAAGATCAGCCGACTTTTCTGCCATATCCTCAGCTCATTTCCTCCTTCTGTTGCTGCTGATACGGCTATTCCTGTTCACCGAAGCCTACATCCTTMAATTACTCTCTTTTCCTCTCTCATTCTCCCACAACCAATCTGTTGCACCACAGCATCCCCAAGACTTGTCCCCTTCCTCTCCAACCCCCCCAGCTGAACTCATTTAGGCATTAGTGGTGCTCCAGCGTTTCAATGAGCTGAGCAGAGGAAGCACAGATGGGACAAGGGTAAACCAGGAACTAAGGTACAGCATTCTGACTCATTTTGTTTTCCTGCATTCAGAACTCTCCTCCTCCTTTTTCCATCTCTGTACTAGACCTGTCACTATTGCCACTTTGAATGTTTTCTCCATCWAAGTGTAACTCTGTAGAGCTATCAATCGCTATTCTCTACTGCATATTTTACATGTTCTGCAGTGTACACWAATGCCTTGTCTGATCAGGCAAGGAACTCAAAACTTGCAATTCAAGTGTGAATATCCTCAGACTTCTAACTCTTGTTTTCATCCTTTCCTCCCTTTGTCTTTTTTATTATTTTTTGTTGTTGTTACTGTTATCTTTAAATCTTTCTGACACAGGGATACCTTGCATGCCTAAAGAAAGTTTTTAACAAAYGAGACTCCTGCCACCCAAACACTTTTAGCACTACAGTCTTCTAGGTGACCTGCAAACTATACTGACTGCAGCTCCATTGGGTATGATTTATAATGAACAGTTTTTGTGAGAAATTCATACCTTTAAACTGTGCTTCCCTCAGAAAAAGAGTTTCTAGTTGCACCATGTCTCAGATGTGCTATTGGTGGTTATAGTGCAAGGCCTACAATATACATCATTTACCAGTTCATAATTCACAGTAAAAGTCTGAAAGCTTTCAAGCTTTCAGACAAAAAGACAGAAACAATTAAGAGCTCTAATAATCTGATCCTGCTCTTTGCAGCACACAGTCATTTAAAATTATTCATGTTTTTCAATATGGAAGTGATTTAACATAATTTAGCAAACCTGAAACCTACATTAAGATRTAATAATGATGAATGGACAAGACCCAGCACATACACTTACAGAAAACCTCAGAGTCCTGCAGAGTAAAGGAAGTACCCCAGAAAACCTGGCAGGTGCCCCCATGTGGGTGGTCTGGAAAAAAAGAAAAAAAAACCAAACCAAAAAAACAACCACCCAAAACCCCCCACAAAATTCAAAATTAGCATCTGTAATTTTTACATAGGCAGGACTGGGTTAGGTTTCTAAAATAAAAAGCAGATGGACTGAAAACACTTTCTAAATGCACCAAAGAACAAATACTGTGGTTGCATCCCTCCATTATTTATTATCCCAGCAGCCAGTTTAGGACTGAAACACAACTCCTTCTTGTCTCRTACCTTCCGGTCCTTGGCACAGGCTCCATATACACCAACCACAGTGCAAATCCTCCAGGACAAAGCACACATGCAAATCTTTACCTTTCTTTCCAAATAATGACATTTCTCACACAGCCTAAACATACTGAAGTACTAAGAAATTAAAAACCAAGAATAATGACTGACATTTCAACTATTTCGTGTATTTATCACAGTTAGAACATGGATGAAGTTTTGCAACGTCTGTTTAATTAGGCACCTGACTTTTTATTCCTGCCACATTATTTCTTTGTTCTATGGAACAGGTAATAACAAGAACCATTAAATGTTGCCTGTTGTAGTTATAAAAAGAGCCGAGTATAGGGTGAAAAGAGAAGGCAGAGGAGTAAGCAATGTTTGTGGTGCTGAAACAGAATTTCTCAAGATCAGAGAGTGATGTTTTTCTAGAAACAGATGTATGTAGCAGAACAGTGTATGATAGCATTTATTTATCCCAGTTTGCCAAATTTTCCTCTCTAGTGTGCTAAGATAGAGAAATGCTTTCAAATTGARCTTCCTGTCTCAGTCCCTTTTCAGGAGAACTGGTAGAGCATTAACATCTCCACACAGGGCTCACTTGTTTAAATGYCAGCGACTCACAGCAGGATTCTAAATCCAGAGGGGTTTTTGGGACACCTATGCAATGAAAGCAGATACACGTGACAGCCCAGCATCCCTGATTTTCGGTAGGATGGGAGAGGAAAAGGCTGCATTTCACCTTGTCAGCCTCCCTATGCTGCTACCACACAAAGCTCTTGAACACTTCACACTCAAAAATGGGGGGCAATTTGACCCTCGACTTGCAGACCTAGGTGAGTAACAAATGTTTTACACAAAGCTTGTTTCCTGTGGTTTTCCAACCATAGCTGTGGTCAGTTAAGCACTGCTGCCAGCTCAAAAGGAAAACTGGCATCCTGTTCTGGTAGTGGGACAGCCCAAGACAAACCTACATTTTRTGTTAAAATCATCTTTAAAGTAATGCATTGTGAGGTCTTTCAAACCATTCACCACTACCTAATGCCTCTGAACTCCACCATATCAAACCTACAGATCGAAGAATCACACTCAGTTTGACCACTTCTGGCACCCCAGACTTACTGCAGAATTTTTAAATAAGGAACTTTGGGATCAGCAGCCATTGAGGAAAGGGTAACTTGCACAGAGAACACCTRTGGGAAATGCGAGTATAAACTGGTTGCTGTGGGATTCAGTTAGTACTTGGTTTTTTACACTGTACTAAGGAATGCTGTGATGTTTTGGGGTTCTATCATCAAATAAAAATGAGGAATTATTTTTTAAATACTAGCTGTTTCTGTAATAAAATAATATCCTTTAAAAAAAAAAAGATGTTTGTTCAAAATTTTTTGTTTGCTTTTATAAAAACAAAAATCAAATTACATACATACTGGTGTCAAATTTTAGCAGGCCTGGTATGAATTTGGTATCTATGAGCTGTTCTTAAATTATGGACAGCCCGAATAGATATTAATTAGGAAAAAAATTAGATACAAGGGCTTAACTGCTTTTTCAATTAAATGCTGCACTACATGGGAAAAAAGTTATGGAAATAGTTCGAATAAATTTCACTGCCTACATGTTAAAGGTTTCAACAAAGTGAACTTACTGCCAGACACACACAACAAATTTCAAGTAATGCAAGACTCAGCTTTCTGTACACTGCCCTTTGTATTTGTTCTGCCATCACCAGGTGTTTTCCAATCATACACAGACTGTACTATGGAACTGGCCTGACTGAAAGTGCCATCCCTCAAAAAACACCGCACCGACAAAATGCATCCTTACAACCTCTCGTTAACTCAGACTCACACAAGGAACGTTACATTTCTGCTGTGCTCTGTTCACCTCACCAGCTCTGCACAGGGTGTGGAGGCACTCTGGACATCCTCTGCCTCTATTTCCAAGGCTGTATTTTCGTATTTTCAGGGGCCCAAAAATCCTGAAGGATCAAGTTCCTAGGAGCCACACCACTCCCAATAATTCCCCTTTTCAGGAGCAGTCACATTTCTGTACCAAGGACAGAAATGCCCCTGACCTAAAGGACATGAAGACGGATCGATAACATTTACCATTTTTTTAATCTGCTTCCCTTTTGACATTATACTTTGCATTTTACATGTGGCAAAAAAGGGGGAAAAATGAACACAAACATCAGTTTTCCTTGGGAAAGACAGAGACAGAGGAGTAATCGGACATAGTGATGACAGGCTTATGTGTTTATTTTTATCCCAAAAAGCACTCAGTAACCACAGAATTGAGTGGGATACAGGAACCCGAGAAAAACACAGGGCAAAACACAACCACAGGCAATAGGTCAGTGCTTAGCTTTAGTTTGCTAACAGGCTGACAACTAGTGTAAGGTATTTAAGGCATTTTGTCTGCAAGACAGTGAAAATACTTCAGCTTTTTCAACTTGAACTTCCTGCTGGACGTAAAATGAAACATACAGTTATATAGTCCCTGAGACCCTGAATGAAATCACAACTACATTCCATCCTCRAAGTCATATGAAAACAAGTTTCATTCTACAGTTCCATGACCTCCTATGGGCTCTCTACCCAGGGCAAGTGCCAAGGCAATGCAGGTCACTCTTCACACATCCAGCCAGCATCAAGGATGATGCAGAGAGCTCCCTACTTTACAGCTCTGCTATGGATTTGGCAAATGTTTAAACCAAAGCCTTCCMCTGCAGTAAGCTTTGCTACACAGGGTGTTAATCACACTTGGCCATGTTTTTCAGCTTTGGAAAAAAATCATCGATAGTGATCAGAAACAACAGCTGCAGAAGAAAGCCTTTAATGTGTCAATGTTGTAACAGAATTTTCAGTGAAGTACAACAACAGGAAAATGCCACATTCAGTCAGAACTGGGTACTGGTCATACAGGGAGCAGCATTTATTTATGAAAAAAAATGAAACGATTTCTTTGAAATACTGTGAAATGAAGTTAATAAGAAAAACATATTGATAATATATTCAAGCAATTTTCAGGTCACTTTTACCCACAGAATGTACAACATGCAATTTCCTGAACAATTATAGTATTATGCCAGGTAAACTAACCCATTTACACCTCTTGGAATTGTTTCCCTGTGCATTAACACTTTACAGAAAGGTTTTTTTCCTTTAGCATTGCTGTTTGGTGCACCATTCAGCAATATTTAAACCAGCTGTCCATTTTCATTTTTCGAACTAAGTGCACATTATGACAAAAGACGCTCTAACACGACATTATTAAACTTTGTGATACAAGTATCAAAGCACAAAGGTCACATGTGCTATTGGTTTTAAATACCATAATGTTCCATGCCTGGACTTGATAGCTGGGCCTGGAAGTAGATGATTAGGTCAAAAATACATTAGATTAATCATTTCCTTGTTAGTCTGTGTTGGTTTCCAGCTCTGCCCCAAGCACAGACTCGGATATCTGTGACTACACAGTCACTGTTTCACCAAAGAATTAGTTTTTATGCAAATACTAACGTTTTGACCATTATTACAATAATAATTTTGCTAAAAATACTAATTTACTAGTTTGTATCTGCACATGGAATAAATCCCAGTGGTCAGCTATGTCTCTTGGTTGGCACATACTGATCTGGATGGGCATTTCTACAACCTTGCACTGATACAAGGCTGACTCCTGCTGGAAAGCCAAGATTTTGGATCCAGGTATGTTTGCTACACAGATTTACCACAGTCTGTGCAGCATCTCTGATCTTAATTTTGCCCATGGAGTTTGGAGAATTCTGATCTAAATGTTACTTGCAAGTATTTAATTTTACAACTCAATAACTTTGTTACTASATTAGTAAAAAAATATGACTTTTTGAATCATTAATAAAACATTAAACATAATTAAACATATCCTGTTCATTGGATAAAATAACTTCCAGCAAAAGTGCATACATTATAAACTAATCAAGTTTTCAACTTCTTCTGACATATCCCATATATCWAAACAAAAAGCAAAGCCATTCTCCATTCCCGTAACAGAAAATAATCATTTATGCTTTGAGTTTTAATTCTGGAATGAACTCGAGATTATGATAAATTTAACTTTTATAATATTAGATAAAAGTGGGATATTTTTATTGTCTCTCCATCCAATATTTTTTTTATTTAAAAAAAAAAAAGGAAAAAGAAAGGTTTTGCACTTATTATTCTGCATGGTGCCCAAAGTAAACAATGATAAAAGTTAGTAAGTGGGGAGTTGCTTGTTGTTTTTACAGCATAGGAGCCCTGTACTTCTGAATCACTAAGCAGCTAGAGTCTCGTTTAATTACTTAACATCAATCAAGACGTAAACCAGCACTTGGAGACCAAGGAATGCAACGTTCATCTGCAACACAAAAGAAATAGCTAAGCTATCTTAGCTTCTGCCTAGACCGTTTGTACACTAGAAAAAGTCAACACATTACTTTTATACCATGTCAGTAACAYAAAATAGCCAAACAGTAATTTTGCACTTGAGTACATCAGTGACAATTTGCAGTAAGGGAGAAAAGACCATGACAGAATTATTTCTACAGGTTGGTGGTCTCTAACACAGAATATATTTGTCCACTACTGACTTCTAGCAAATAGCAGCACCAGTATATGACAATACTTCCCTCTCCAATAAAAAAACCCAGAAAGTTAGCTCTATCTGTGGAATTTCAAACTCTAGGTTCCTGTCGTTCCTGTCTGATTTTTTTTCCTCTTGTTCATTCTTTGATACAAGCCTTTTATTGTGTTTTTGCTCATATTAAGAACACAGCACCATAATGCTGCAGCTTGACAGAGTGCTACAGCCTGCCTTTCACAAGATCAAAGGGGATCTAATTATCCCTTCTGGTCTTCAGAGCTATAGACATAAACTGCACACTCTATCTAATCTATGAAAAAAGCAACCACCCACCACAGTACACAAGAACTTCTCCCTAAAGATGAAAGAGGCAAGTAACCACATAGGACAGATGTTTGCCACACCACTCATTGCACTGTCAGAAGCAGCTCAGTCGCTGCAGTGTCAGCAGACCATGAAGAAGTGCCCAAGTCTTCAGCACATCTCAGGCTAATCCACATATAAAAATTAATACTGTAAAAAGCTGCCTGTATTACGGAAGACAAAGTCAGTCAACTTYAGCCAACTCTGCCGCAGACACTGGACCCAGAACACAGGAACAGTTTGTGTGCTGGGAGCCCACCTATTCGATGTCATACAAACAGAACAGTCCCCAGCTCAAAGGGCTTCCAGCTGAGGCACAGGATGACAAAGGAAGTATATCCAGATGCAACAGCACCCGGTAATGTCACATTTGTCTCAGCATGGCAGTAGATACAGTTCTTTCTTTTTACTGGTACCAGACGCAGGGAAGAAGTTACAGGGATTTTTAATGCCCCATGTGCAGACTGTTAGCTCGGTGCTAAAGTGCGTATGCCATAGCTATTTTGGCAGTGCCCCTAGCTAGTAACAATACTCATAAGCCAGAAATAAAGTTCTTATAAACCATGATGAACGTGCTAAAACATCCATTTGCCTTTCAACATTTAAGAGAGAAGTTTGCTGATGTCCTGCTCTACTAAAACCACTCAGCTCTTGAGCTGCAGACAAGCTCTGCAACCTCTTACATCTGGGGCTAACAGTAAACAATTTCTCACATCAGAGATGCTTTGAGTCCTCTCTGGTGACTATACTSCATTGACCACTGCTCATGTAAGGGGTTAGCCATATTTAGGACTGGAAAGTCATAGCTCTTTTTCTCTCCCATACAAGCAGCAACAAGAAATCAGAATGGGATGATGACACTGAAATCATTACAGTAGTTGTTTACAACCATCCTGGAGCCTTTGGCTGAAAAAYGAACTTTCCTGACCACTTATTAAACCAACTTTAGGGACACTTCATATCCTCAAGTGTCCCCCAGTAGCTTAGTAGATGAAACAATCTGATTCCTCATATGTCCAGAGTTAAAGGGTCAATTTCTATTGCCAAGTTGATTGTAAATTTATAACAAGAAACACGGGATATTATAATGCTATTCCATACCGAAGAGAATATCTGAGGGGAACAGTCCTCCTCTTTTCAGTAAACTATTAAACCAGCAGATTGTAAGCAGAATTCCTAAGGGAGCTTGATGACACACTGAAATGTGCTGAATGAAAAAGGATGCTGCCCAGTTAGCAGCAAGCACTGAAGCCTTTTTTGTTCCAGGTCAAGTAAATGACTGGAATAATGGCACGTGACAGTAACCAGCCATGAATGAACATTAAGCTCTGGTCTTAACTCAAGCATGTTCTTACATAGCTGCTACCACTGCTGTTCTTCCAACATGCCCTGTCATTAATGATAAAACAGACCCCATGGAAGTCATGGTATAAATGTTGTTAACATCATTTCAGAGAGAATTCTTGTGACAGCAGCAGTCAGCTCTTCCATCTGGCCCATTTGAGAGTGAAACAAATATCTGCTCAGACTTCAGAGCATTATTTTGGTATAGAACTGGGAGATAAAAGCAGGAATCTCTTACAATATGAGCTAGCAAATCAAAGCAAATAAGGATTCCACTCACTGATAATCCAAAAGAAAAGAGTTAAAAGAGAAATATAGCACTGTTTGTTCTAGGCAATGTGGTTGTTATCTCACGGCAACAAACTATATACTGGCAATTAAAACATACAACACTTCATAAAAACATAAAAGAAAAGAGAAAGAAACATTATTTTCAGCAAAAAAACGCTGGTAACTACAGCACCATGGACACTGCACTCTGTGTTTACCAGCACAGCACACCTTATTTCAAATATTTCAGTTATATCTCAAAGCATTCAAAAGCATCTGTTTCAATCATTCAGAAAACTGGAAATTATTATAGAAAGCTCTAAATCTGTTTGCTTATTTATTGCATCTACTGTGCTGTTTYACAAGGAAGAGTTTCTTTTCAGAAACGTCTCCCTCCACCACTGGAGTCTCCCTGTTACTCCTAACACAATGTCTACAAGGCTCTGTATTACATTCAAGATGTCAAGACAGAGAGTAGTGAAGATAAAGTTGATGTAATGACAGAWTTTTTTCAGGATGAAAACACACTTACTAACAAAAAGAAAGTGCTTTTTGCTTTTAATGTAAAGCCTTCCTTTAAGTGTAAGCCTGCTGTATAAAATCTAAGATCACATCAGTATGCCACTGCAGGAAAGCAATTATTTTATATTTATACAGACAAATCCGATGCTTAACTAACTCAAWGCATTTTCACCACCCCAATTAAGAGGTACATGAATCATCTGGGGAAGAGTTTATTATTCKGTTATTTTGATACAGACACTGACAGGAACACAAATGTGACATGTTAGCAAGTGCTTGCATCCAGAAATACATGCAGACACCTGGATCCACACTAATGCTGAAATCAAGCAATTACACAAACACAGGGCAAGAGCCTCTTGGTAACTGAAGCTCAGCTACACGTAGAATCGCTTTTCCACTGCCTTAAAATAAAACAAATAAATAAAAAAAATAAAAGATCCAACATAGTGGAACAAAGAACAGGAGAAATCTGGGAACATACTGGGAGAAATAAACCAGTGAGAAGTCCAGAGGAGAGGGGTGGTATTGCTGCAGTCCAGTTTTCTGTTTCTTTTTTACAGCACAACAGACCACAACAAGCATTAAACTGAAGGGCCAAGTTCTATCACAAACACCACACTTTGCACTGCATTCTCTAAATTGTTACAGATCATTTTATAGGCTGTCCTGTTTGAACATCAGGCTTCAATGTCCTTTGTTTTTGTTTTCACGAAGAGGTACTGACAGTGGTTAACTGATACAGCAATCTTTCTCAATGAAAGATTTCCCATTAGCAATTCCACAGAAGTAGGGCTACATTTTATAGGACATTTATTTTAAAACAGATTTAAAATACAACCCGACATATGTCCTGCAAAAAWTCTACACCTACATTTTTATTATTGAACACAAAACCAGTCCTATTAAACTCAGTGAGAATATGCACCTACATTTACCTAAAGAGAAATTTTTGAATAAACAAGAAAAACTCTGAAATTTAATTTAAAGGGGACTTTAGGCCTAGAAGCCTAAAGCCCTTTATCACAAGGGATGACAGCTGGCATTTACTTTCCAGGACAAATGAAGAAAAAAAACCCTCCGCCTCATTGGTTTTTAAACCACAAGGATGCCAAGTGTTTGCCTGTCACTAACACAGTAGGTACTCCACTCTTCTCACATATTTGTGCTACCTGYCAAAAGGAAATATTTTCCATACTGCCGACTAAAAGCCACTTTCTAGTTGCATGTCTCAAATTAACTGTGTCAAATYTACTCATGTATTCATGACTTTCAAAAATTAATGTTTATCCTGGAGTCACCTTTCTGTGATTAATGGTTAAGTTAAYGCACATGTTGCAATAAATATATAATTGGCCAGGAAATAGTTCCATGAATCCCAAATCCATGCATCCTTAGGTCAAGTGTTTTACATTAYGCTTCCAATTCTGAAACTGTCTCCATTTTTCTGTTCCTCTGATAGAATATGTATTGCTTTTAAGACCTGAAAACTAGATATATTCACACTTAATTTGACATTTCGATACCATAGCTGGTGCTGTCATTTTGTTAAAAACCTGAGTTTGCATTACAAAACACAGTATTTTCAGYAACTTTTTGCATAACCCTTACATCTATAGGCTAATCTGGCACTGTTTAAGGCCTTTTMATTAACTGCATACAAAGTAAACGCACTGCCAAGTGAACAGTTCTCAGGATCTACATTTGGGTGGCCATGTTTCAAAGACACACATTTAAATTAATATTTTATCCACTTTTACATTTAATCTAATTTATTCAGTTTGTAATCTAAACCCAAAGTCTTAAAAGAACCAATGAATTCCATTTTCATCCACCCTAGCAGAGATTCAGTTTAAGCCACTGGGGACACATTTTGTAACGTCCCATCACTCTTGACTTTGAGTAATGCAGGGAAATTTTAACAAAGGTTACAACCAAAAATTAAGGGAGTAAAAAAGAGCTCCATAAGCTACTGAAGGTCTAGGATCTCCATTTGGTGAGGTTCTTCATCTGAAACTCACTACCTATGTTTTAACATCTCCCACAAGTAATCAATAGGAAAAAAAAACCTCTTAGCTGCTACATAGGTTGAAGTCAAAGATGATGGAGTACCTTATTATTTGAAATGTATCAGTAAGAAATCAGTAAATAATTTCCTAACCTGAAAAAGATAATGGAAACTCATAGCACCCGAGCTTATTTAAAAAACAACAGAAAAGCCTGCAATGTTGAGGCAAAATAAAGTTTTTTAAAAGCTACAAAAAGAAAACATCTAGATCTCWTTTTCTTGCTCCATTATTCTTGACTAAGGCTTGAGGAAATTTATTACTTCCTTCTACTGCTAGGACCACTAAGAAATCTTCCAGAACTCAAGTCTCCTAAATCCTCTGCCTATAAACAGATGTACACTTGGGTGAATCCAATGAAAATGCAAATACTTTGGTTTGGGGGACGGGAAGATTCCACCCAAGCCTTTTCTCTTTTATTAATAAATCTCCTTCCAAAATGGCTCTAAAAAGTAAGTTTGTGTTTCTCTGCTAATTATACTGTATAGGAAGAAGGCCTGGAAATTGGCAGCAGGCATTTCTGCATRTTTTSTATCTCAGAAATACAAGTATGCCAMGAATTTTCATCTGTGGTTTCATTGCAGAAATCCTCAGATTTCGAGGAGAAAAAAATTGTTTCATTCCTCTTTTAAAGTACATACTGCCACACATGTACTACAGCGAATAATAAACATTTTTCAGGATTTTGAATGAAACAATGTCAGAAGATTTATTTTCAAATGCATTAGAAGAAAAATCTGCTGCAACTCTCTTGTTTTTTCAGAATAAGCTGAGAACTTGAAGATAACATTCTAGCAGAAAAGACAAGTGGAAAATCATCTTCCAAAAGGTAAAATACCAACCTTGACCCCCCAAACCTACAGGCCTATTTCAAGTAATTTTTTTGATTTACAACAAAGCAATAATAATGACAAAACAGAGCTTTTCTTCCAATGTAAAACATCATTTGACCATTAGAGAAGGTGCTGGTGAAATGGAGAGACTAAGCAGATTTAAAATTTGYACTTTACAGCTATTCCACTGGAAATTGGTGAAGGGAGTAATAGAACTCTCATCAGGCAAGCACTCCCACACATCATCTCCACGTAAAAACTTGAGGTTATCAGGCACCAGCTGCACAGAGGCATTAGCTAAAAACAAAAACCTTGTGTAACAGCCAAGTGAACTTGTGTTTAGGCCAGCATGAAGTTTTACTGGCACTCAGAACAATATACATCCACCTCAAGGTAAAAAGTGTTTGATGCAAATATCTGAGATAGTCCTTTCAGCAACTCCCACCTGAACCAAATTCTCTTGTCAAAGTCAAGCAAGGCACAATTCAGCAGCCTGGACTTACTGTGAGATGTGAGTTATTGGGGTCAGCAGTGTCTCACCCTCCAGGTCAAGCTCATCGGCAAAGCTGCTGGTCCTGATGAAGGCTCCYGTGTTCACATCTAGAAATGCTGGACTCTTTTTTACTGTGGAAAAAACATGCAGATAGCAGCTAAGGCAATAGCATTTGACTGCTGCTCATCTGGATCTCTGAAATACTCTGTATTTTAAAAGAATATTGAAAACAAAAATTGTTGCTGAAATTGCATGCGCTGCAGAGTTCACGAGAAGCAAAATTTTAACTCTTCTTCTGCCCAAAGCATTTTGGCTTCTGGTGAAGATCTAAAACTACTATTTTACTAGTTTTTTGTTCATACTCCTGCTTTAAAACAGAAGTTCTGAACCTTCTGGAAACACTCARGGTTGGATGGGGCTCTGATCAACCTGATCGYGTTGAAGATGTCCCCACTCATTGTAGGGGGTTTGCATTAGAAGCCTTTAAAGGTCCCTTCCAAAACAAACCATTCTACAATTCTATGAATTTTCAATCAAGGATTATAAACAGAATAACAAGAAATTGCTGATGTTCTTTCCATATTACCAAGGCAACAATTTTTTACACAATATAACATGTTTGTAAATGTTTTTCTTGAAGTGGACTATTTGGCTAGAAAGACAGAAAATATTTACACTTCCTCTTTTGTAAGCACAGACAAAAAATATAAAACACTTCAAAATATTCTTTTCGTGGAAAGATATGAATTTTAATTAATGCATTTAAAAACCACTTCCAGTATTTCTGCAGAAAACTCCTTCTATTTTATTTAAACATTTGCAATTTACAACCTGAAGAGTTTCTATACCTATGCTCTTTTTAGAAACCAGCTCTATAATTTTTTGTGCCACAGCAGACAGCTCCAGACCGAGCACTGCAAAGATTTAGTGATTAACAAAGATGATGAAACATGATGGAACAATGAAATATTATGAGCTTTACCTGGAGAGGAAGGAACGCTGGAAGACTGCTGGTCTGCGGAAAAGGATGGCCAGGAGCGGTGACAATCTGAGTCAGAGTGAAAATGCACATGAAACAGAGACAGGAGAGGACAAAAAAAAAAAAAAAAAAAAAAAAAAAAAAAAAAAAAAAAAAAAAAAAAAAAAAAAAAAAAAAAAAGAAAAAAGAAAGAAGCTCCAGACAGGCAGCTGAAGAGATGCAAACATACCTAAAATTTAGTACGTTCTACCTGACACAAAACTTAAAATACCATAGAAAACAGTTAGCATGAAGCTCTTCTAAAGTGCATTACATGTTGGTAGAATAGTAAATTGCCACTAAGGAGGCATCATTGCTTCCCCAAGCCCATTCTYCATGGCAGTGTCAATTGCTGTATGACGAAGGTTTTTGAAGCTGCCCATTTCAAACCATTTAAATCAAGAGCCTGCCTCAAGCTGAATTTCTTGGGGAAATCTTTCAGGCAAGCAACAGGAGTCAGGGATGAGGAAGAATCTCAGCAAAACACAATCTTTACATTATATTTAGTTCTTTTGAATAGCAGGATGCTATTAATTACTATTTCATTAAGAACTGCCTGTGAATTAACACACTTGGACAGAATGATATATTTCAGAAATAGTGCCTTAGTTTTATGCAATGAGGAAAACTCTTAAAATATAAATGTATTGGAGTAAAAGAATGAGGAAAAACTCCTCATTTTGMAAGTGCTCTCTCAGTGCTAGGCGCATGTACTAGTTCCAAACAGGACAGGRTTAATTTTTGCAGYAGCCAGGGTGGGCCATGGCTGAACTGATGACACCAGGAGAAAGAAAGGAGGGAGAAAAAGCTGCAAATCTCTGTTTGCACAAGGATACTGACAGGGAAGCCAGATGAGGGCTGCAGGGGTGTGAAGACTGAAATGTAAGTGGGCAGCCCAAAAATTTACTGAATGTGAGAAAGCAGCATATGGATATGTTACTAGAGCCTTTCTGAAGACCAAATGAAAGTTGAATGAATATCCTTTACTCTTGTACTTTCTAGTTTCTTGCTTCTGAGMTTTCAACTTGGCAGCTCCAGTTTTCTGTGTAGGCAATCTTATTCACAGTAAGTAAAATAACACTCCCTCCTCTCTCTCTGAACTGCTGTGAGACCASTGTTAGGCAACCTCTCAGGTCCCCTGAGCTCAAGCTGCCTGGCTGGGAAATGGAAACTGAACTAATGATGTCTGGTAAAGCTCCTCTGATATTTCCCCAAAATGAAAGAATTAGTTGTTCACATAAAGCAGGTGATTTGGTGGCTCTCGCTGCTCTCCTGATCTTCTTCCACCACGCCCATCCCCAACAGAGATGCACCTCGTGGAATACAGGAGAAAAGTGAAACTGGGAAAATCAAGGATTGATCAGGGTAAGTCAAGGAGATTCAGCYTGGTTTTGCTGCTTTAACACCTTAATTGCACCTGTGCTCCATGTGGGTTCAGAGGTGAAATGGAACCTTTTATTTTCAGACAATTTAGTCCAAGCCTGAGCACCCTTGCACTCTATCCCTGAAAGGAAGCCTCTGCTGTCCTTAGTGGATTCAGAGCAGAAAACGTACAGGTGGCTCATAGCACTCTCACTAAATCACAGAGGTCTTTTGCCCAGACCTAGCTCTAACCCTACAGTCTTTGGGGAACACTCAATTGTTAAGGAAGTGCCTAAGCAAGCACATTAGAAACATCACAAGACGACACGGCTGCTTAAGTGATCACAGAATCCAGACAAACACAAAAATAAATTATTTAATTTATAGGTCCCCATCTGTTCACAAATATCTGCAGCACATTTTTACAAGAACAGATGCATGTACTTCAGAATGCACAACATTTGGGGGTCAAATCTGAAAGGTTTCTTCTATCCTAATATATTTATTTAGAAATTAAGTTGCATCATATGCTTAGACAACCACTAGATGAATTATACTTTATTTATAAGAAAATTATCTTGTTCTATTGGTTATATACACATGAGAAATTTTTCTCAGGTCTAAAAAGCCACTAGAGAACATCTACTTACATAAATCAGTTCTCACTTTTCTCTGCGGAATGAGACTGGGTACAATTGTGATTACAAGTGTGAGAATATGCAAATTTTTGTCTGTCTAGGTCTCCTTGGCTGCAAAAGATTTCTTAGAAACTATATGGCACTAGACACACATGAAAAGCACTRCAAACATTACATTGTCATAAGCTGGCATGCCAGAAATAGAATTATTTTCCTCAACTTACCAAGCAATTTTAACATTCCTGTTTGTCCTGTATACTTGTAACAGTTTAGAGAGAAGAACACAGATAAAAAAGAAAAAAGATAAGTGTCAGAAGAAGTTAGAGAAAACCCTTTTACTGAAAGCTATAGAGCTGATTTTTGAAATGACAGTAGTACACTTGTATGGAATTGTATCACCCTTCACCAGCTTAGAAATTTAGTGATAAAAGGTGGGACTTTACATATCAAAGCCTTTGTAAGGTTCTGTCATTTGGTTGTTTTGAAGAAAGGTGTCTGTACTCAAAATCTGACACACAAACTAAACTTGGTACTTGTCCACCTTTTAGCAGCTATGTAATTTCTACCACCAGATGCAATTTGCAACCATTCCTCAGCAGAGGCCAAGAAAGAGTGGAAAAGCATGGATGATGCAGAACAACACGACACAAGCACACCAAGAAAGTACCTGGAAGGTGAGACTTTCTACTTGAACTAAAGTATGTCCAATGTGAGACCACGTTGCTGTCTTACTTGAAAGCCCACTAAATTTATTCATGTCAGCCAAATTTTTGAGAAGAAAAARATTTAAGTACTTAAGGTATCTATAATCAATAAAACACACCTTAAAAATTAACCTTGCTCTTGTTGCCAAAATTTGRGCAATACACATTAAAAACTTCCAATAAAGTACCTTTATAAAAATGGCACATTGTAAATCCAGAATTATTTTGGAAGTTCATTAGAGCAAAAGCAAACATAAATAAACTATTAATTTTAAGGTGATTATCAATGTCCTTTTTTCCTCAGACTGTACCATTTTGTACACTGACATTTAAGACAGATGGATCCACATTTATCTTAAGTACTTCTGCTTTCAAAACTGATTCACAGCCTACTCCACTGAGCAGATGGCATCAGCACATGATGGTTTCATGTAACAGACTATGTTTGGTGCAGCCAAGGCACACCAATCCTTTTTGGTTCAGGTACAAGCACAACAGTAACACATCCTGGGTAAATTTCACATGGAAAAGCTGACAGCTAATCCCTGTAATTTCAATCAGTTGCAGATTTAGGAAGGTATGCACCAACCTAAGAGTCAATAGCTCTTCCAGCAGGCAGAAATGAGAAATGATTTAGTTTGTCTGCAGTGGAGTACGCTCATTAAAGCGATGGCTGAATCTCACCCAGACAAGCCAGCAMCCAAAGGCAAAAAGCAAATTATTCTCACTTTAGAATGACAAGAGCTTGTTCTGTCCTTCTCTCCGACAGATACTAAAAAAGACCTGTGTGCAAATCYAATCACAGAACTCATCACAGTTAGTGGCATTTTATAATGGAGCTTCTTACCAGAATTTTCAAAGGGTTCAAAACTGAAATCAGGTTTCCTGTCCTCCGTCACRTGGTCGTAAGTGATGTGTGGTATAGCCAACATCCTATCTGGAGAAGAAGGCCCATTGTTGTCCTTGTCTAACTTAAACTTCTTCTTTTTAACCTAAAAAACCCACACACATTAAATTACTCAAACCAAGTCACATTTGGTTGTCTCCTCAGTGATGTCTTCAATAATAATGCAGTCCCCAATGAGCCATAACCAATTAAAAAAGTGTCTGACCAATTACATTTTCCTGATCCTACACTGTGTTTCTCATTATGTTGCCCCCCCCATCATGCCATAACTGGCTAATCACTAGATTTCTGCACATTGTCATTTCCAAATCCCCTGCCTACAGTAAAAAAAAAAAAATCTGCTAGTTCTGCAGAAGTTTATATAAATCAAGCTATTCTAGAACATCCTTACAATTTTATGTGTAATAGGATAATAAGGATAATAAATCACACCTTCAGCACAAAGCCAATGGATACATTGCTATTGAACTCAGATGAATCATGGAGATACAAGGGAAGATTTTTGCACAACATCCTCTCCTTCCAGCTCAAAACTATTGTGCAGTACTTTTACAATACCGAGGATGGTGGACTACGTAATCTAAAGATTCTGACAAAGAGTTTTTGTTGCTGTACTTTAAACAAAAAATTCTGAATTTATGCATTCTGTTGCTATGACAATAGTACTGTATGTAGGTACAAGATGCTGTAACCATGAAAACTTAAAAAATCACAAAAGCAATACCTGAGAGAAGTAGCAATTTTGTTGATTTGTTTGTGGTTTGTTTTTTTGTGGAGTTTTTTTTTAACCAATTAGAAGTTATTATTTTGGAAATGGTGGTTTTCCTTTTTTTTTTCTTTCAAACAACAACAGTAAGTTACTGATTGATTTGCCTGAGTTAGGTTATTATTACTCTCTTCCAACCCTAGATCCATTAAAAAAATCAAGCTTGGGGAAACGAAGCAAATCAACTAATAGCTCATAATGTTTGTACATTGAAACTGCCAAAACTGAAATGTAAACAAAAATGTGAAACTGAATAATAAATAATCTGTTAATCAAGCACAACAATAATCTCTAGAGAGTAAAAAACTCAATCTAATTTTAGGTTTTTTTAATACTATAATAGGGAACATTAGTTACTGATACCATCACTGATTTCTTTGGTTTTGGACTGGGTGACAGCAAGTGATAGTTCCTGGCAGGTTTTCGAATGTATATTTTCCATGTAGAGGAGTCTGGATTTTCTGCAGCATAGCATCTCCATGCAGTCTAGAACAAATGAAGCAASAGAATAATTGCAATTTTAAGCAATACAATAATTAATTAATCAATGAGATTAATAGCTCACTGTACAACACACTTAGCATGTTAGTCATTCTTTATTTAGTTGTATTTTCTAATTTGCCCTCTGGAAACATAAACTCAGCATGGTTTAGAACCCTTATTTAGTAAACAGAAACCACACATTACTAGGAAACCACACAGACAGATCAGTCTTTCCGAGTGCAACTTTTGTTCTCAGTAGCAATAAACAAATAATAAGAGAGAACTTCCACACTGGACACAAAAAGAGGTTCCAGTGTCATGCTCTGCCCCAATTWCCCTACCTGGCTTTAAGCATTTTGCTTATTGTACCCTGTATTTCAGTCTCTTACTTATTAAAAGACCAAAAATTGTTCTTCCATGCCTCACAAGAGTACTATCAGAAAGAAATAATAAAGGAATTTTGATGTGGTCAGTAGGCCTATATACATAWGAAGAAATAAAACTGAGGGCACAACAGAATAGTACCAGTGGCTAACCAGGAGCCAAACCCCAAACCCAATCCTCCCTCTTGCCAACCACCAATGATTAAAGTTCCACGTTCTAAGAAAAAAAAAGGAGGAAAAGCAGAGCTAGGAAATAAGACCAACAAGAAACAAAACATTTCTTCATTCTCTCTTGACTGTGTAAGCATATCAGAGTTGATTAATAATTACTTTCCAAATCAAAAAGGCAGATCCTCACCACATGAAGAAAGAACAGGCTTATACATAAACAAAATCTAAAGCAGGGAAGGCCAGAAAACCCGAGATGAAAGAAACAAAGCAAGGCTGAATGAGAGGAAAACAGACAGCAGTTGGAAAGTAAAGGATCAGATAATCACTATATAAATCCTTACATGTTTAATAGGATACTGGGAAAAAAATGGCCTCTAGAAGAAACAAAGAAGGAATATAAGGAAAGAAAATAACTATCTGAGTTGTTCTCTTATCTCGTACCTATTTTGTAAACCTCTTGGTTTAGGAACAATCTTTTTATAAATTATTTGTAGAGCACTTACTAAATTGGGATTTCACAAGTCTAAGACCATTAGTAATCATAATTACAACCATTAAGAACAGGTACTCAGCAACTCATTGTCTAGCCTCCATTCATAAACATTTCTGATGGAGCCAAGCACAACATGTTAAACATGCAGCTCCAGGCTTCCCAATAATTTGACATTCATTTCCCAAAAGAATCAGTGGTAACAGTAAAAAAATCYATTCTTTACAAAACCATACCATATGAGTCTCAAGATTTAGCTAATCTCTGGCTATAACCAGAGCCTTTTTCACATTAACTCTGGGTCTGTTTGGTCTCAAGCATAAACTTTACAGTTAGCTACTGTTACCATAAAGATCCTGACCAGGAAATCTATGTTCACTCGTGAAGCTAGTGAAATAAGTCATATGAAAATGCAAAATGATACGGTGTACATTAAGTTTCCTTTAAAATTTGATCTCAGTGCTTCTAAAGCTATGCACAGATATGAAATAGAAGGAGGAAAAGCTGGAAAAACCTAGATTGAAACAATGTTAATATTTCTCCAGGGTGTAATGCTGTTCCAATCAAGGATAAAAACCTCCTAGACYATACTGATTCTGAACTGCAACTGTATTTATACCAGAGGGGATCAATATGTTCCTGCCTGTCAGATATCCTACATGAAAAGACTGATTTTGCAGAATCCCACTGTGTCCTAGCTGCCTATCTTGTAGCTGAGAAGTCCAAACAAGATTTTCCTATTTAACATTCTGACTTATTTCTCTTAAATTTGAGATTTTTAATAAACTAGTTGTCCCAACTGAAGCATATTTGACGTTTGTCTTTACAAGCAACAATGTAGATTTTAAAAGTACAGTTTTAAATGAGGCCTGCTCTGTTTTTTCCATTGATCCAAACATAAAATTTTGTAACATTTTTCCTAGTTAAATTGTTTCATAACTACAGGGTAACTTTCACTTTTGATTTTAACCAGCTGAATTAAACAGTTTACACTGATTCAGGAGTGTACTTTTCTGCTCCTCTTTTTACATTAAAGAAAATGTAAAAAACTTGCATCTGCAGCTCCTGTGCAATATTTAATGGGAATCAGGGAGGGAAAACTTCCAACAGATTGGGAAAAAAACCCTACTAYAAATGGAGAGAAATGACAGCATGCAATATGCAAGAACCCAGTACCTGTATGAGTGAGGCAGCAGCTGGAATTTGACGGTTGAAATGCTTCTGTCTTTGTTTCTGTTGTACCTTCAGGGCAAAGCCTGAACCAAGAATTCCCTGTGGAAAGAAAACACACCTTTTTTTTTTCTTTTTTTTTAAGAGTGGGGGGAAAAAACCACACATAAAATTGCCAAATTATGTCGCGTTAATAAACTTCTATTCAGCAWCATAAAACCCAACTAATTATTTAGAGGAAATGACTTCATACAGTGAAATTTTTAGTCTCAGTTGTTATTATTACTTGCTGAAATAAACTGCGAATRCTATCATGCCCTGATGCAAAGCCTGCTGGACAGAGACTTGAAAGAAGAAACAGAAATTATATTTCATGCCCTCTAAAAGCCTCAAAAATGCTTGTGTACAGGAAAGACAGAATAGGGGTAAAAAATCAAGCTGATGGGAGAAATTTTATGAGAAATAAAGCTCTGGCACAGCATGATTTCAGTMATTTTTAACGGTGGTATGGTAATTTCTATTTCCTTATGTTAATCCCCAGTGGGAGTGAGGAAAAAGGATGAAGAATAGAAAAAGGCATTTTCAGAAAGGTCAACTGGGTTAAACACAAGGCAATCTAATTCTCTGTCAGGACAAGGGACATGGACTAATGGCACTGGACGGTGTAAAACCTGAACTAGACTCCAAATGTAGATGTAASTAAACAGCAAACCATTTATGTAGTCATTTTCACAGCTAGAGACATGTTTAATCTAAGTTTTAGTAACAGATAAAAATGAAATATTTTATAAATCAGCTGAGATGATTACACCTACTCAAGGAAARCATAATTCTTTTTCTACATACAATAGCCAGGGATCTTGGCTCAACCTCTAAGAACTGTATTAATCATCAAATATTTTGCAASGAACATGAAATGTCCTTCCTATTATGTTCATTTCGTAAAGATCAAAGAGGTGATGATGTTCAAACACCACATATTTGGGAAATGAGGGATCACTGCCTGATCCAGAACCCACATCACTTGCATTTAGCCACTGCAATTACTTTTGACTGTGATCTCTGCCAGATCCTCTTCCTTGAAACGTCAACAAGCCTRCTATAGAGCTTCAAACCCTGAATTCCCCCTTGAGCCAACTCGCAGGAATGACTTCATTCAGTAAAGAAAATCCCACTAATAAAGGGGTGATTGTTGTTGTTCTGCTTCAACAAAGGTTAGGGAAATTTGACAGGTAAACATAAAGCAYGGCTGTGAAGGCACAGCTGCTACTCAATCATTCTTGAAACATTTTTTGTGGCATTCTAGTCTGATTTTTAAAAACCACCAAAACAMACACCCCACCACCACCATTCTTTAGTCAAAAAAGTAGTTTTTGGCATGTTCCATACAGATCATTTCACTTATCTGATTTCTCTTCTAAAATGAAAGTGAAAGATTAGAATAAGGAGCAGGGGAAATATCCTTTAAAGGCAAACTGATGCTGAAGACCTTAAAACMCTACATTTAATTATCACTCTCTGCAAAAGATTATGTACTTTTAAAGTAGGCAACTAATTTTAAAACGTCACTGGAGTTTTAGTTCCTACTATTTCTGTAGGAAATGCTGTGAAGAATTTTTGTGATGGTACTGGCATAAAAGTATTTTTATCTGTTCTGTACTACCCTCACCGCCTGCCTGCCACGACTACACAAACACACACAGTAACGCAAATGCTTGTGTCACTGAAGAATTGAACATTTAAACAGCACATTTCAGGTGGCACAAACATTGTAACAGCACAATTCAGGAATATTGCTAAATTTGTGAATAACATACCCTTAATTATCCTGGACACTGAATATTTGGGTTTTCAAACCACAGTCCAAGTTTCGCTGATTTTGAATTTACCCTTGTTACTCAAGTGCCTTGTTTCTTGTTTGAAAGTACTTAGGAACCTGTTTTCAGTGCAAACAAAGTGCCATTATAGCTCTAAAAGGTCAGCTCTAGGTCACTTCTGAAAAYGGGACTTTGGCCATGGACACAGGCGAATTCTGCAAAGAACTGCATCAGTGTCCCTGACTGCCGATTGCTGTCTTTCTGCCAGTGACACCTTTTTGGAAGCTTTTCTAGAAGGATGTGCATGAGAGTTCTACAGTTCAGCCTTGACCTAATCAGTTGAGTAAACTATGACTGAATATCTTAAAAAAACCCAAAACATCGGTAAGTCTCTGAGTTCAGATGTAATTAGAAATTATTTCTGTTACACTTCTGAGATAGTCAGGTAAAAGTACTTGGAAATAAACATCTCTTTCTCAAATACAAATCTTTCTCAAATTTAATGTTGCATTCAAAGAAAACTGCATATTTACTTAGCTACTTTTAGCTAAGGTCTTTGTTTCTACAAGCAACATAAATTTCAACAACAATACAGAATTTAATACAAATCTTACAGAACACCAGGCTAAATGAAAGGCTAAAGAATCAACAAAAGCTCCCTCTGATGACTAATGAATCAACATCAAATTGTCAGCAAAAGTACAAGATAACCTACCGCTGGTAGTGCAAAAAATGAGATTGCAAATACTGAAAAACAAGATGCAATTGTCTTTCCTATCCAGGTCTGTGGCACTTTATCTCCATAGCCGATAGTTGTAACAGTCACCTGCAAAGAGAAATGCAGAGAGCATTACAGAAAGAATTAACATGGCACTTTGGGATTGTTGTTCTCTCTTCCTTTTTTATTTATTTTAAAAAAGCATTAGCTGCATTCCTAACTCTCCCACTGTCAGYGTGGGTGACATTAATGCAAGGTAACTCTCCTCTCCAGGCTTGCTTCCCCACCCAATACTGGATGGAAAAACATAAAGAAAATTACAACAAAATACAGGTTCAAAATCTTGCAAAGTAAAACCACTAATTTAAGTCTTCGTGGCTGAGGCAACTGTACCGCATACGAAGCTACAGCATAGGGGTTGCCTGACCATGTCACACACTTTCCTTTGGGAAAGGTTGYCAACAATTCCGAACTGATGATTTTGTTTGTGGGCAGGAGATGTTTGCTGAGAGTATGACAGGGCTGTTGCATGGAAAGAGCACACACATTCTGTAACCAGGCACTGTGACTGGGGTCAGGCATGAAGCATTCTAAAGATAATGTGGGTATAAATAGCAAGAGAAACTCAAAATTTTCCATGCAGTAAAGACCTTGAAAAGAGTCTAATGAATCACCAATTCGTATAAAACACTGAGAGCAAGAACAGATAATTTAAAGCACACACGCAGGAAACATCTGTTGRGTTTGCCTTTCAGAACACTGAAGTAAAGATCACAGCCACAGTGATGTAGCATAACAAGGCTTAATAAGTCATTATTTGCATGAGCTCAAGGAAAGAACGCATTTGTTTAAAGCAGAAGGATGCATTTGGCATCTGAGAGCAATTTAAATTCACCTATGTCACCAGCTATTTCTGAATTTGTAAATTAGAGAGATTTTTATCTGTGACTTTCAGGAAGGCAAACCAAATCAGAGCATGGGAAACCACATGGAGCTCTCAAGCAGCTGAAGCACAGCTCACACRTTTGTCTCTTCAGACTTTTTTCTGACACCCTGGGCTTCAGCTGCCCAGGACACAGTCCCACAGTTACACCCACAGTCCTGAACTGTTCACCCTCGGAGCAAAATCATTATGTGCCAGTCAAACACACCACAAAAGGGGCAGCTTGAGGCAGTGATGTTCATTGCAAGTTTCTTGCCAGTTGCTGATATTCAAAATATCAAAGTAGTTTTTAATTTTTAATTCAAGCTTTTAAAATGTGACCTGTTTCAGAAACTGTTCCATACCCTACAGAAGTATTTTAAGTAAGGTGAGTTCAGTACCCAAGTACCTTTGCCTGTATTCCTGAAATTGTTATTAAAATTCCACCTTTATTCAGGACCTGATGAGGGAACTAAAGGGTGATGTTATCTCCTTACCTACATAGGACAGTGACTTGAAAAAGATCCTAAAGTCTAATTACAATTTCACATTGAAAAATATTATATAATATAGGGAATATAATTATGAGAAAAGTTATGGTCTCCAATACCTTCTTACAGAAAAGATTATGGTTTATGCTTCTGTTTTTGAAAAAATTTACAAATCCTTGTAAGAGAAAAATGCTGTCAACTATTTTGTGTTTCAGTCTTAAAAGCATGTTGAAATGTAACAGTAACTAGAAATGTGAGAAGAAATAGGTGCCTCTGAGCTGACTGAAGTACAACCAAAGAAAAATTCAYATACATCTATCTCCCCTTTTCCACCACATTCCTGCCCATTCCTCCTGAATTGGTTTGTATGAATCATCAGTGACACAAAAAAAGTATTTCCTGTGATGTTGTTTAGGAGTTTTAAAAAAAAATAAAATTGGAAATTGGGTTGCAAATTAAAGCACACATTTAAGTTAACATTTTCAGCCCTCCTAACTCTGAGCTATGTACAAATGCATTCTGAAATTACTTTTTTTYCCCAAAATATACACCGTTGAAACCTTCCCTGCCAAGTTTCTGCCCTAAACCATTCTTTACAGCTAGATTATAACTCCCTAAAGAAAATGTGTAAAATAGAGTATTATAATGGAAATACTGACTCAAACTTTTCTCTAGCATAGTAAACATGTTGGCATAATGAAATTAAATTGATACAAGAGCTCACACATTGAATTTCACTGAAATGCAGCCTGTAAAATAATTGTTTTAATTAGGAATAAAAAATACATTCATCCACTGACTATTTTAGATCCTTGATCTGATGAACATCACCATAGACTTCAGTATTAAGACTAGTGTTGTTTCTATTAAATAYGCATCAAAACTCTCAAGGGGGGAATATGAAACAAAAACCCACCCAGAAAGAAGAAACAGTAATGTTCATCAGCACTGAGCAGGGAAGGGATTTTTTCCTAGGCTGTATRGGGCTATGGGGAGCACAGAAAATAATCAGGTAAGTAAGGATGTTCTGTCTATGAAATCCTTGCTGCGTACCTTGGAAAATCTGGACAGTTAAACAGCTACAAAAGACAAGGATCCCTAGATGTAAGAATATCTACATCTATACCTCATAAGTAATGATTTTAGAAGGTTTCTTTGCATCTAGCCCACAAGACTTCATCAAATGAGAGCAAAATGTAGTTGGAACTGCTCACGGARACAAAGCTCAAAGATGAGAAAGCAGAGGCAAAGTGAAGAAATATCTTGCAAAAAGCATTTAAAAATATCTTCATCATTTCATTCATTCATTCATTTTGACTACTGGCACTGGGGAACTGGAAAAAGCATCATATTACATTTATTTTAATTGCTAACACTAAACCTGTTTTTGAAAGAGATACARATATCCTGCCACTGGCAGAATTTATACAACTTACACTGCATTCAAAACCAGCAATAATACAGACAACTCCTTATGCCATAAGGTGACCTTAGATCTCTCTTCAAGAAGCCCATAACTGACATGGCAAATAGCCACAGCCCTGAGTTCTCAAGGAAATCAAAATAAAGCCCAGGGGGCCAATTTACATATGAAAATGGAAAAGCAATACAGACTTATAAATAACAACAATGACAATGAAGAACATTTAATTACAAGTTATGCACTCTAGGGCTATGCCCGTAGTCAGCAAAGCACAGCAATTTGACAGTATCCAGTTCCAGATGCAGCTTCGTTGTGGTAACACAGACCTTTTATACAGTTTACTTCAGCTATATTACATATTCTGTTACTGCAACCCAAAGAATTTATTTAGCAGTGCACAGATACACTGAGATAACAAAACAGTGCAGCACTAGAGAGTGAGAAAAGGGGTGTGAGAACACTTTCAAGGACTTTGTGAAGCAGTCTCTACTACATCAGGGAAGCCCATTTTCAGAGAAATGAGATCACTTATCTGTGATGGTGTCTGAGACAGGATCTGTGAATTATCCTCTTCTGCAGATTCAGCTCAAAACAGACTGAGGCAGATTTTCATTGATCAGAATTTGAGGTGTTTAAGTGGTCCAGAAAATTCTGGCCAAACATAACAAACTTTTGAGATCTAACACTTTGAGAAGGTTTTTATATAAGTTTGAGACCTTTATTAGGAAGAATCCTTGTGACTTTCCAGTTATTCATAGAATCATAGAATGGTTTGGGTTGGAAGGAACCTTAAAGACCACCTGTTTCCAACTCTGTGACACAGGCAGGGACCCCTTCTGCTAGACMAGGCTGCTCAGAGCTCCATCCAACCTGGCCTTGAACACTGCCAGGGATGCAGCACCCACAACTTCCCTGGGCTAGCTTCTTGTCTGTCCTAACTTCACAGGGCTTTTTCATAGCAGAAAGCATGAAAAATATTACACTATCAAGACACCAGAAATGGATGGACCTGGATCCATTTCAGCTTTGCTCTGTTAAATCTTTTTAGCAGTTAGGGAAAGTGTGTTAGAGCAGAATAAGGACACCTAATTCCGCTTTTAATATTAAAGAAATTACATTATGTGTTCATTGAACGCAGTCTCACACTTCATGTGGCATGCTGMACACAACAGAAGTTGTAACAGAGAAAAAAATATTATCATTATTAAATGTATTGATTAAATAAGTTTATTGTAATTAGGAAGACAAAATAACTGGCATACTTATCAACCGAACAATAATCCCCTGAAAGGAGAGTATTTCAATATCCTGACAGATCCTGTTGCTTCTATGGGAGGTTTTACTGTATTTTCAGTAAGCCAATCTGGTCTGTCACATACTCCATTTTTAATGGCAACGCCAATGACAGCGTGTGTTTTAAATGCAGCTACATCTGCCACTGTTAATTACCAAGTCATCTGACCACTGTAGTGGAAAATAAAAATGCCATAATGACATGAAAGCATTGAAAAAGCTACTTGACAGAAAGCCACTTGCTTATGCTACACAGTAAGTCTTCTGGTCCTAAGAAAGCCTGTATTTAACCATGGCAGACAGCAAGAAAACAAAATCTGTTGTATTCAAAAAGGGCTACATATGCATTTCAGCACCTATAATAGATTTGCTCATCAACAGATCTTTCCTTCCTGAAACAGCAAGTGGTAGTTTGGAAAGAGAAGACTATATAAACACACAAAAACATAGAGGGTTATTAAAAATATTTCTTAATAAATATTCTTAAACACATATATGTATTTTATTAGTGAAATGCAGGTGTTAGTGTTATCATTCTTATACAGAAGACTTGTCGGTCATATTTTTAACAGAAAAAAAAAGAAAAACAATGCCTTTTGATTTAAAGCAGCAGAGAAAAAGCTCTAGAGAATCAGCACATTTTGAAAATGTGAGCATGTTAGCAATCAGTGATGTCTATGCATTTTAAAGACCTGTAGAATTTACTGATGACAGTTTATTTGATTAAGCTAATAGAATTAAAGCAGATTTAGAAAGTGCCATTGCTTGAATGATAAGGAAAAATAGCTTCCAAAAAATACCTTTCTTTGAACTGTAATAGGAAAAGGAAGCAGGAACAATTACAGATGGGAAATCCCAGAAAAAAAAATAGCTAATCTAGTAATTATGTATTACATGAGAAAAAAAGAGGGAATAGTTACTAGCAGAAGCAACAAAGTTAAAATGTTTATGAAAATGACTGCAGAATAGAGCTGCTACATGGTAAGCACATAAACAAAAACACAGAGACAACTGTCACTAGCAATACAAAGAAAGAGAACTTTACCAGAAGAACTAAAGATACRTCTCCAAGAAAGTTGTGGCAGCACCCCAGAAAAAGCTGAGAGCTCTAAACAAGATGAAGTGTTGACACAGCACAGACAAACACTGCGTGAGGATAAAATGTGGCTCTCAGAGCAACATAACCACCTTAGAAAAATCCTGTGCCTGAATTTCCTAAGTATCTTAGATGCTTCTTGCTCCAGAACTAGCCCATTTTGAATTAATTGGGAATTACTGTCACGGGTCAAACTGCAAAACGAAGATAACTGTTTTAAAGAAAAAACCCAACCCAATGAAAAGATGGACAAAAAACCCTGAACACCACCTGATCAAAAAAAACTAGCCCTGATTTAGCAAGACTCTTACCACCTTAGACAAGTGAACAGTACTATGAGAAAGATAGCAAGAACTAATCATTGTAACAATAGGGAAAACAGGAAAAAGAAATAGAACAACATGTTACTACATTTTTAAATGTAATTTGATCACTTTAGATCACATAAGACTGTAATCAACAAATAAAACTACTTATCTTCTATAGTATTTTTGTAGTGTCACAGAATTACAAAACCAGAAAGTGYATTGGAGCAGTAAAAAGCTTTTTCCAAGTGCTATTCTTACTCCGTGCATGCTTGAGTTTTACTCCACATTGGACAGTCTTAACATCTTTCAGAACATGTGAGATTGCTATACTTACTACTCCCCACCACAGGGCATCTGCATAGCTGCCAAACTCTGTTTCTCCAGAATCATTTACAGCATCTTTCTCAGCCAGGTAGACAAAATAAGAGGAAAAGATCAGGCCYAGAAATCCAATGTAGAGTGTAGTTATCAGTTCCTGCAAAAAGAATCAAAATAATGGCATTATGATCTCATTGAGACACTTAAATTCCAAACGCTAATGGGTTGTAAAAGTAGCTGGAAGAGAAGAATGCAATTTCAGCAATTATTAAACACTGACACTGAGTGCAGGCTGTGCAAATTAACAAAAATCCACTGAGCTCAATGGTGACAGAATTTATAGCACTGATGACTTGGTCCAGCACATTGCCAACACAGTCAAAAACAACCTCTTYACTCGCAAGCAGAACTCTTCAACCTCCTGGCCACCAAAAAGCAGTTGGGTAACGTTTTCAGACAGTGCCAGATTCAAAACAACTCTGGAATTTAGATACATATTTTAGGAAATTTGCAGACTCCTTTCCAGAAGTGTCATTTTCTGTTGCTAAGTCCAAGTACAAATCAAAATTTGCCAAAGGGACAGTGAATATAAGGTGAACAACCACACTTGGTTAAAATAAATGATTACCTGTCACCACACCAAACACAAGTGACATCACCAGCATGTCTGCATGCATGCTGTTCTGAATTCAAGGACTTTGACATCAGTYGTGTCAGACTGCTCAAACTTACTTGTCTGTGGATGAACACCACCGATCCCAGCAGCCTCCACGTACCGCCCTGACGGTCAACATGCAGCATCCGCAAAATCTGCAGGAAACGGATGCCCCTGGAACACAATTTCCAAATTAATGAAGAGAGTCAAGACACAAGAGAAGAAAAAGAGGTGGAGAAGGGAAGTCTGGCTTCCAGAAGACCATTTTAAGTGACACCTATGTCAGATTTAGCAGCCTGTGTGTTTTCCCTCCCCTCACCCATCTTTCTTCTTGTTTGTTATGAAGACAGCCTGGGGAGATGTGCAAGGGAAGGACTGACCTTTGCTCACA
This sequence comes from Malurus melanocephalus, assembly GCF_030028575.1. Classification (NCBI taxonomy): domain Eukaryota; kingdom Metazoa; phylum Chordata; class Aves; order Passeriformes; family Maluridae; genus Malurus; species Malurus melanocephalus. The sequence continues at coordinate 296,621 of NW_026623397.1, forward strand.
TGGTGAGTGTGAACTCAGGAACCCAGGAATTTTGGGCACAAACTGTAAATATCATAGAAATTATTCATCAACTCATACTTAACCTGCTCACCAGGATAGGAAACAAAATACAGAGCCAGATAACTAAAGATCTGATTTCCTTATCTTTGAGGAATTTCATAAGCCATTTGAACCAGACAGTCCAATAATATTTTTAAATATTCTTTTTATGGCAGTTGCTGCAGTCCTGGAGCACTGCTGCAGCTAGTGTGAAGAGCAAAGTACACTGCCATGTGCTCATCCAAGAAAACCAAGCGGTATAACCTTCCCAAGCACAAGGTGGATTCAGTCCATCAGGAATTCACAACCACCAATGTTTTATGAAAAGGCAGCTTGAAAATCTCAGAGATACGAAGATTCAAAAAGTTGCTATAAAACTGAGCCAAAAAACTAAACCAGGATTTGGGCAGAACCCACCTGGCTGAGGAAAGGGGGAAAGAGGGAAAGAGAATGTGCTTCCCTATCCCCACTAGTCATAAAAGCATTACAACAAAATTTTATTTCCCCTACACTTTGTGGGACATCCACACATGACTGGTGTGATGTAACTGCTCATTACATGACTCTGGGCAGTAATACATCTTCTCCAGCAAGAATTAAAACAGGAGGTAAATTAAAAAAAAAAAAAAAAAAAAAAAANAAAAAAAAAAAAAAAAAAAAAGAAGCCCCACTGTGCTCAGAGAGCATTACTTTCTTTTATTGCATACAATTACCTGATAGCTGAGGTTGCAAAGACTTGACCTTTAGAGCCCACACAAAGAACTATCATGGAAGCAACAACTACAATTAGATCTGGAAAATAAGTCAATTGGAAAAAATTAGTTAGCAGCATCTTGCAATACTTCTTCAAGACTACTAGAACCAAAGACAATACTACTTTTAAGAAAATTTCATCATGTGATCTGATGGAAATGTTTTACAGGGATGGGTCCAAGATGGCTGCAGTCTAAATGAATGAGGAGTTACTGTCAAGCAGCCTGGAACCCTTGTGAGCTATAACCCAGGAGGAATTTCAGCAGTTTCCACCTATTCTCTCTTCTGCATGTTCTATTTTCTCTTCTGTGTTTAGACAGTGTTTTAATTGACAGAGATTTTGGGGYTTATTTCATATGCAAGAAAATTGCCTTGCTACCATTTCATCTGCCCAGGTCTAAAAGGGAGAGAAATTTGGAATAAGTACATGACTCTAATTTAGTTTAAGTCAGTCAGTACTGTACTCTAAATTTATGTGCCTCAGGCCTAGCAAATTTTGGAAAGGAACTTTGTATTTTGGAGAATYAAATAGCTCTTGATTCATATCTGGGAAAGGAGAACTACTTTCCAGGCTGAATTAATTTGGATGTTTCAGAATGCTTAGTGTTCCAAGATCCAAGAAAAATGGATTGTGGCCAAAGTGCAAAGATGCAAAGTCTTTTCATAGWTGCAGTCACACCTGAGATACAGTTGCTATTTACAGATACATATATACACATACATATATATAAATATAAATATAGATATATATATGGATGGATGCACAGAGGACTAAACAGAACTATTTTATGATTGTAAAAATACTCAGGTACATAATTTTTAATTTACATTCATCAAAACTGTAGATAGTTAATGAAAACTTATGTCCTGTACTCGAAAACAAATATTTCTGAGTAGTGGAAAAATCTGTGACACAGAACAAGAATTACTAATCTTCCATAACAGTACTCCTCTTCCAAAATCTGGTTCATTTAGTCCATTTATGTTTCAAGTACTTAAGTACAGGGCAAGAGTCTTTACACAGTTCTCTCAACACTGGCTAACAAAATATACATTGAYTTTGGATTATGTTTCTTTCAGTGAAACTGGTAAATGAATGACAAGCATTCTAAAAAAACAATGATTTGCAACATATATGGAATACTGGACATAATTTCTAAGAATTCTGAAGTCATTTTAGGAAAACAACTGAAGTGAATATCAAGGGAAATCAGGCGTCCTGCTCCAAATGCATCGCYATATTATCACCAAAATATGAAAACCATATTTTAATTCAATTTATACACAAAGCAACTACAGAGCATCTATTGTGCTCTACCATGCAGTACACATCTCAATTAGAGTGCAAAATAATTAACTATACAAATGGCTACTGAGGGGAGAAAAAAAAGGGCTGTTCAGTATCTTTAAAAAAATAGAACTGGAGCTTTTGGACAGTGCCTGGGATCCTCAGGTCACAGGAGACAGGACTATGGCCAAGACTTATTCCTGGCAAAACTTAAGATCACTTGTTAAAAGAAAACACTCTGCTCTTCTGGAAAAACAAACCAAGCTGCAGTTGTTCTCAAATGACAATGCCATGAATTCCTGAAARGAAAAAAATTCAGATCTACATTTATGCTAATGACAAGGGCTCTTGATCTAACTTGGCTTCAACTACTGCAGAAAACTGGCTTCTAAAAACTTTTAGGGCAAATTTTACTCATTGTTTACATCAACTCTGCAAGATTTGCACACTCACCGATGATTGAAATAGGCTTCCGAGCAAAACGAAGCCTTCCCCATATTCCAACGTATTTACTGCGGCATCCTGCTGACCATAGCCGAACCACRTATTCTGTTCCAAAGAATACCACTAATACAATTTCCTAAAAGAAACACACASGGAACTAGGTTAATTCTCTACTCTATGTATATCTTTCATCTGTTTTCAGGATGTGTTAGAAAGTGATAAATAAAATGTAAAATTAGGATGATGACAAATATATCAACTATACCAAAAATTATCTGAAGTAAAAATAGGAAAACCTGTAAGAGTAGAAAAAGAAATTATTAAGAGCAAATTTAAATACTTTGATTGCATGCTCACATTTGGCTTGTCTACACATACTAAAACTGAAAACCATTCTGTGCAATTCATTTGGTCTAATTCAAACAAAAGGTTTCCTGACCGAGCCAAAGAAAACAAGCAGAGTCTGTATTTAGAATATGAATATTTTGCTGGCTTATTTCATTTCGGGAAGAGGTGTGCTTCACATGATCATCTTAACTTCCCTTCCCTGGTCTTCCTTTAATCTCACATGTATTGAAAAAAGATTTCTAGCATCCATCATCAAATATGTCCATCTCCAGGTGTGCTGAGGACAGAGTGAGCTCTCTAACACACCTTCCCTACCCTCTTGTCAGCATTTAGGGGCTTCAGCAGCAACAGCCAGCTAGTCCTGCAGCACTGCCGATATCAAACTACTTATAAACTACTCACCTATACTAAGGTACAACTTTGGAAATGCCTTCAAAGTGACAGATGTCAAATACATCTGATATTCTTGCTGATTAGACAGAAATGCAGTTAGGTCCTATTTGGAACATCATCAACGTGCAGATAAACCTTGGTCTCGTACACACCGGATGACCATGGCAAACCCAACATAGCTACCTTGAGTAACAGGGAGCTGCAATACTTCCTTATTCGCCAACCCAATTAATAAATRGCCACATTCTCTATCAGAGCCAACAACAAAATCTACCTATTGAAATGGTAAGAACGGCTCATCATTGAAAACACACAACACATGGCATAAAGTAAGAGTACAGCTGAGAAGCCAATCTCAAGATGTCACAGTTATACAGGTTAATGCAGATTAAGAGAATGAGCTCCTTATTCCAAAGTGGGATTTCACATAAAGAGCAACTGCAGAGACCACAACATGGTGTTGAACATTTTACCCAGCCCTCTCACACGTCTGCAGGCTTCACTGCTGTTTTGCGTAACAAACTGGCACATGGGACTCAAGATGGTACCTATGATTATTTTCTTAATTAACTGAAATATCCAGGGCACAGCCCTAGTCAGTCAAGATGAATGGGAGTCATATTACCATCTTCAAAAATGCATGGGACATTGCCCTGAAAACTGAGAAAAACAGTATGTCTGTAGAGAATAAAAATAGTGGGAAAGGGGTTAGGCATCAGCTGACTTGGCTATAATACTTTTGTGCCTCAGAAACAGCTYGATGGCATAAAAAACTTGTTCCTCTCAGGGCATGAAGGTCTTGAGGTTCAACTCCGTGACACTTCTAGAAAAGCTGTAGAACATGAGCCAGGAGTCTTTCCCTKAATTCTGACATCTCATAACCTATGCAAGATGTCAGATACAGTAGAAGTGACAGATACACTACTSTTCATAGTCACTATTCAGACAGTATTCAAGTCAGATTTTTGAGATATAATGAAATTATCTACAGCCTTGCTTGGAATAAACATAAAGCTCAGACCCTCCAACTCAGCCAAGAATCTCTTCYACAATTTCCTTCTGAAAGGATCCACCAGAGCCCTCCACCCTTTTTTTTGTTTTTAAATTGTGCAATTATGAAATATTTTTCAATAAAGATATAACAAACATCATAAATTGAAAGTAACAGTATCTGCACCAGATGTTTTAAGAAGTCTAATGACAGAAGCTTCAAATGCAATGAAACTATCTTTTGCCCAGGAAGACAAAATGAGAAAATTATAAGCTCTCCTTGATATGAAGTGCTGTTGAATTCTCTCAGAGAACCAGAGGCAATACTGTCTGCTCATGTGATTGCATTCCTTTCACAAACATGGTCAATCAACSCTAATATCCAAGCGTTCTCCTGCATGCTGAGTGCTAGTACACTGTCCTTCATCACTAGCATGGAGGAAATTCCCTTAACAAAAGACAATTCCAACCATGCAGGGAACAAAACTGTCCTTCATTCAAAATAGCTCATCTAAGGAAGGAATATATGGCTTCACATCATATGTGATAGCACAGATAGCACAGTTCAGATAGCCCCAAAAGCAATTACTAAAAGCAAAAGTACAAAAAAAAAAAAAAAAAAAAAAAAAAAAAAAAAAAAAAAAAAAAAAAAAAAAAAAAAAAAAAAAAAAAATCCCAGAGAAAAAGTTAATGTTTTAGCACAATGGAACCACAAACAGCAGTGTGACCAGGCTCCACCGCCTTGTCAGGATCACAGTTCCATTTCTACAGCACTAAGGTAGGAAGAGAAAGCCCGGATTGTGCTTTAAGGGAGTGAGTATTCTCCACGCAGGACATTTGCATGGGAGCTGTGAGCGTATGTTTCTTAAAGCCCCTCCATGGTTCACTGGCTAAGGCACACCGGCAAGTATGCAAATGGGGGCTGTCCCAAAGACAATGCGACAGACACGCACTCAATGGTTACTGTCACCCAGCTCTTTGCGTGACATGCAGACAAGCTCAGAGAACATTGATTGTCCTATAGACTCCGGTGACTGGAGGGAACGACCAGTCGGCTTACACCAAGACACATTTTTCACTCCTGACGTTTTGATAAAGGCTTATTGACCTAAATGAGACCCAAGTTATTCAGGGAACATCGGGGGTGAAAGTGCACAAGCTGTTCTTCATGGTCATACACAAAAACGCCAGGTATCCATTAGCAACTGGCAAATTCCCCCTCCCCTGCCCGTGGCTGTGTGACAGACAAAAGTGTTTTTAATATCTTGTGTTGCATAAATCTAATAAGTAGTCTCCTGGGGGTGGGGGAAGCTGATGAATTTCTGTCTGTACACTCTTATATTAGTGGCCAGAAACTTGCAGACAACAAGAAAAAAGTACATTAGAAAATTTTTGTGAGCTACTAAAACATTCCTTGCATTTTCCTGATTAACAGCTTACCATGAAATTTATATGCACTAGAAAAAATAACTGCCGGCAAAAGGCAAGTGAGCATGGGAATTAAAGCTCAGTGGAGGAGTTTTCCTGTTTAAAATTATATGCACCTAAGAACTACACTGTGTAAGGACCATTCAACCCTGTGTAACTTAATAGCAATCTCCTTTCTACAAGGTGGAAACAGAAATACAACACTGAGATTAAAAACTTACATGGTACAAAAGAGCYCTCTAAGATGTGACAGTCATGTACATTCATACTGCGGGCACACTGGGGCTGTCTTGAGGGAAAATATTTTTTTCCCTTTTTTTAATTATTGATTTCTGTGTGATACCCTCACTTCTTCCATCCTTCCTGCTCRGCCCAGGTATATGCATAGTGTCATTTTCGTGCCTTCTCAGCCACACAATCCCAGCACAGCCAAAGTAAGATATGGCATAACTTAATCATGTGGCTAATGTACAGCTTTCACCACCTGATGAAGAGATTTAGGCAGGATCAATAAAACACAGTTGCCTGACAAATATACCCGCGCTTTCTGCTAGTACAGTCCACACCTCCAGAGTTCCCAGGGTATTTTGCTAATAAATGCATCTTGAAAAAGCATTCCTTTACTACTTGATCCCCACTGGGTTAAAAGAGCTACAGTCCTATGATGGGAAGCATCTGATATACACATTGTGAAATAAAGGGCAGTAGCAACTCCAAAAGGAATGACAGGGTCTTGAAACTTAACTGAAGGAGATATTTTTAAGCAATTAGTCAGACTAATAGCTTGGGAGAAAAAACCTACCCAAGAAAATGACAATGAATGGATCATGACACTATATAAACAGCTATTTAACAAATACAGAAATTGTCTTTGGAGGCTGAGAAGGCATCTGCATAGAGAATATATTTCCCGTGGCTCAAAGTCTCAAAGCTGTAACTGGTCATGGAGCACCACAGTCAGGCAACCATTTGATGTGGGATGGCTAGATGAGGTCATCCAAAATCTGATACAAACAAAAATGCTTTTTTTTAATGAACTCCATAAATGTAAGGGAGATAAAATACATGTTATAGGAACAAGGAGGCAAAGCATGTTATTCTGATTGGCTRTTGAAGACCAAAAACTGAAGACCAYATASAGTCTGTTGTGTCTYCCATAGAGGTGTCTGCCCTCCACACAGAAAGGAGAGRTGACARACACAGGGAAACAAGAGGCAYYGGTGAGGGGGAMAGCTTCAAGACTCAAGAATGCCCTTCTTGTAGTGAAGAATTACCTCCCTTCTCAGCATTTTACTGGGAATACAAYTCCTATCCCTGTCTGCCATATCACAAGCTCTATTACCTTACCCTCATAGTAGAGATCAATCACATTRTTCCCACAATTCTGGCCAATCTGGCTTCAAGGATGATAAAGTTCCYATTAGTTCCTTTAAACAATTAAATAATCCCTCAAGTAGCTTACACAGGGATCATATTCCAACCACCATTACTTCAGCTGTAAGATTCCCATGGCACTACTTGCACTGAAACCTATTTTTTAGGCAAAGCAATGGAATATTGCCACCACAGAGCAGTAAAGTGGAACAGTAACCTCCTCACAGTCGCAGGCAGCAGCAGTGGAGTGAGGCACTGCCACAAGCTTTTTTCAGAAGTCATGAAAGGCAGGACTACTGAAGAAGCCAAGAAAGGGGATGACAAAGTAAAATGACAAACACTTGCTATCAGTCAAGGGCTGTGCGGCTGAATTGGGCAGCAAACAGGCTAAACATCTTCACCAGCAGAGATAAAGCATCTCTCTACTCCTCAAAGGTCAAAAAAAAAGCAGGAACATGTCTCTCATACAGAGCAATAACAGACTCATACAACAGTTTGTGGCGGAATGAACTTTAAAGATCATCTGGCTCCAAWGTGCCTGTCATRGGCAGGGAACTTTCCACTAGATCAGATTGYTCAAAGCCCCATCCAACCTGGCCTTGAACACTTCTAGGGATGGGGAATCCACAACTTCTCCARCTGTTCCAGTGCCTTACCACCCTCCCAGTAAAGAATTTAATCCTAATATCTAATCTAAACCTGCCTGTTTCAGTTTGAAGCCATTTTCCCTTGTCCTGTCCTCTTATAAAAATTCCTCTCCAGCTTTCTGGCAGCCYCCTTTAGGTGCTGGAAGGTGCTGKAAGGTCCTCCCAGAGCCTTCTCTTCTCCAGGCTGAACAGCCCCATCTCTCAGTGTGTCTTCACAGGAGAGGTGCTCCAGCCCTCTGAGCATCTTAGTGGCAATAGGTTGCATTTACACTGACAGAAGGGCAGCACACAAACCCCAAACACKACAGGCTCCGTGGTAATTGAGCAAGAGCTGGAGTTCACTTCTCAGCACTCTGTTCACCTGACACATCAGAGCTTGCAAAATGCTTCAGACAGCACTTCTGTATAGCCCGAGCAGGGTATGCAAATTAACAGCAGCAAAGGCAACTGTTTCTTCTAATCTCACCCACTTTGTATAGAGAGGGCCCTCTTTGTTCTATTGAGAAAGGCAGGATTTTTTTCCTGAAAGCTGTACTGTGCTTTCTGAGACACACAGAACAGCAAAATCAGATGGCCTAGGCAAATACACAAAGACAGGCACCAGCTCAATAAAGTAAAAATCCCGACTTGATGAAGTACAGATCAAAAATAAAAAGACTAATGGTTTCTCATATATATAAACACGGAGCAACAGCAAGTCTCTGAAAYGCTATTTAGAACTGGGGATTTTTTCCCCCCTACTTAACCTCCTCGCTTCCAAAGAGCTTGTAAATTACATCTTTTCAGAGGAAAACAAATAATGCTAAGTTTAGAAAAAAATGTTTAAAGACAAAACCCTTGGTGTTCCTTTCTTTCAAAAGCCTGGTTTCATTAGCTAAAATTCTTTATCTAGCAAATTTGGCACCAAATGATTAAACACGCTATAGAAAACCGAAGACATGGTATCAGTATTACATTTCTACTTTCAGAGGCCCATAATTAATCCCAAAWAACTGGACATCATTAAAGCTCCCTTATTAATGTTTTTAATTAAGATGAAATAATGTTTCCATGCGCGTTCATGTTCTGAAAAAAGGGATGCTTACTAGGGGACAGAGTTAAAATAGTTGATTGTGACAAAGTTTTTTTTTATTCTCCCTTAATCAGTGCTGAGAGCACATAACAATAGCACTGGGACCATTAAAGAATCCTGCAGGCCTGCAATTTTGGGTTGAGATTTTTCCAAAGGCTCCAAGCAACTAAACCCTATTTAATTTCAATAAGAGACGGGCACCTAACTCCCTTAGGTGCATGTAAAAAGCTTTTCGCTGATTTCCTTCGCTCTCTTCTCACTAGAGATTTCAGCCAAACCCAAATGCTGGCAGTTGRAATTTATCCACCAGCCCCAAAAGTCCTCAGATGTCAGTGGTGAAACTTTGMACGTGAAGGCACCGTCTCAGAGCATGGCTGCGTTAGAGCAACTTTCCACACCATCACCCCTGCACAAGTCTCTTCATAATGCAGCTGTCTTTAGCTTTTGAACTTGGTTGCTGATGATATCCACCAGGAATTTGCARACGTGAATTAAGCTGGGCTGGCACATTTAGTTTACGGCACTCATTCTAATGTGGAGCTCTCCCCCATCACAAAGTATGCTCAAGAAGTAGACTTCAAACCCAAAGTATTTGGCAAGAGAAAGAAAGTGTCAACCATACTAACCCTGATGCAAAAAATKATTAAAAATCTCTACTCCTTTCTGTTTATTTCATAAACCTCTTATTCAGGGCTTCATAAAAGTCTCTRGAAGGAATTCATTCAGGACACTTTCTTTCAAAGTGAAAAATGCTCTGGCTTTTACCCAGTGCAGCATATGCTTAATTTTATATCTCWCTGAATTCAAAGGAACTATTCACCTCCACTTCAGATGAAGCACACATGCACCCAGTTCACAGATATGCAAACTCATTCATTAGTACATAGAATATGCTAATACGAGTTGAAAGGAACTGCTACAGACTATTAAAAAAAGAATCAGTGTAAGCCAAGCAAGTCTGTATTTCTGTGTAACAGAGAACGGTCATAATAACACTATTTACACAGTGGCTACTTTCCTTGATCTGAGCATTTTCATCCTGTCAAGTATCTTGTTGCATGCTTTTTATTAAACAACCTTTCTCAATCCCTTTTTGAAAAGCTACTTCATACCCACCATGCCCTACACCAAGCAGCTCATAAGTCTTGCCGTTGCTCCACAGCTAACACAGAATTTATTGAGGGACCTCAGGAAGAGACTGTATGCCTGTTGTTTTCCAGCTACAAATGACAGAGCAATAAAAGCTACCGTGTCTCCCTGTGAAGCAAACTTCTTTTATACCCTTAGACTACCACTTTGCAATACTACTTCATTCTGAGAGAAAATAGATATTGAGTAATATCTCTTACCTGTAAGCAGAGCCACACAAAAGGAAGAATTTGGCCATGATCTGCCTAGCTTGACCTGCAGTAGTTTCATTTTGTATATTTAAAAGGGAATATAAGGGTAGATGAAAAAAGGGCATTTTTAAGATGTAATGGTCAAGTTCTGGTCACCTGCAATGCAATTAGGTAACAGCAACACTTGAAATCTAATGATCTCAGACATACTATCATACTTTTTTTGTTGTTTGAAGCCATGTTGTGATGGCACCCAGGAAGCATTAACACATTTTTAAACAGAAATTAGAAAGAGGATCGAAAAAAAATATTTTTGTTCCAGTGGTTTTGAAAACCTGCTGCTCGYCACCCAGGCGAATGATTCAAGATGAGATGCACTGTGGATGGAGGACAGCTGGATATGCACAGTGACATCATGGGGCCCCCCACATCTAGACCCCATGAGCTATTTATGGCCTATTTCAACAACTTGCTCCCACAAAAGCAGATACAGAGTATGCTGATGAGCAGCTCTTTCTGATGAAGTTCTAACTTCTTGCCTCCCTTGCATAGGCCAAACATCTCCCCCAGGCATGGCCCTCCCTCCAACAAGGGAGTTACAGAACGGTCCTGTGTGCTAGGAAGCCTTGCTTCAGGATTCTCAGCTCTAGCCTTCCTGCTCCTTTACATGGTTTTGGCTTTATGGGACTTTTTCTGGGATGTGATATAATTTCCACAAGTAAGGCATTTCCAGAAGACTGAGAAGACACCAAAAGTAGGACACTAATTTTACATTTAGTTATGATATCCYCTTTTTCTTGAAGCAGCATGTTTTCAAAATCCATCCTCCAAAAGCAGGATTTCTGGCATAAGCAATGTCCACACTTCAGTAAAAGTTTAAAAAGAACTAAATTTCAAATTACTACCATCAGTTTCAACTTCCTCCAGATAAAAAAAAAAGGAAAAAAGAAAACTTTTTTTTTCTGTGCTAGCAGGACAAAGTTCCACTTTAGAGACATCAAGTCCTGAAACAAAATCCTCTTAGAGGCAGGGCGTTCCTTTCACACACCTGGCTGACTGTTGCTCAGTTACCAGTATCAGGCTCAGCACTGATAAGGGTTCAAGTGCCATATTTCTGTTTGACATTCCCATAAACACAACCTGCTTTTGCCTCAGCATACTTGAGCTCTCTCCCAGGCCTGCTCCAGGGAATACACATCATGCTCTTCCACACAGCTGCAAAAACAGTCACACACTAAACCTGCAGTCCAGGCACTTAATACTCCTCACAGGAAAACACATGTGCTAGTTTAAGCTAATAAAAAACCTCTCAGATGTCATATGCACACAGCCCATTCAGTCAGCATTTTACACTTGCCTCTAAAATTTGTGAAGGAGGAGAGGAGACTTATTTGACATGCAAAATAAACGTAACTGAAGGCAACAAAGTCAGCATTTTCAGCTAAGTGGCAAATACATTTCACGTACTGAGGGCAAGTAGCTYCCTCCTGGTGCCAATTTCCTGCACCCATTCCAACCAGCGAGCACTGAACAGTTGTAGCCATCATTCAGCGCATCAGGATTCGAGCATTCCGAAATGGGAACTTAATTTATACCAACCAAAGCACATGATCAGCTCTGTGCAAACTCTCTCCAAAGCTTTGACAGCRTTCCAAACAGACCAAACTAAACTTACATTTGCAAAATGAAGATATAAGCCAGATCTCTCTGAAGTTGCATACCCCATTAACCAACCTACCGTTATGTGCAAAGACTTATATTTTTACACGAATTCACGTTTCTATCAGTTTTGGGTCCAACATAAATAAATGGTGCAAAGGCTGCTCTTTGCAGAATTCAAAGCTACTAAAGGAGAACTGCAGCTCTGTGAAACTCCCTTCACTCACTATCACCTTTTCTCTGCTCCCTTTACAAATATAGGACAAGTGCACTATTCATTGCTGGAATAAAAAAATACTTTAAAAAGCCATGGCTGCCTCAGTAGCAGCTGGTCTGAGCTTCAAGACATCAAATACCTCAGAAAACTAATGGGCATTATATGGAATGAATTTATAAAGAAAAAAAAAAAAAAGAGGGGGAAAAAAAAAGCAAAACAAACCACCAAGCTGGTATTTGGCAGAATTCAGCAATACTGCATTCCAAAACTCCCAAAACTCATTGGAAAAGGAGGGACGTTGTAAAAGCAGTGCCTAGGACATGTCAAGAATAAACTCAAGACTCTGCACAATACCAAGCAGAGGTCACCCAACCAGAAGAATCCCCTCTGCAGACTGGTACTTGAAGAATTAAAAACAATTAAAAGTAATGGGCACAAGGAGTGTGATTTAGAGATGAATGAGCCTCTTCTGTGCTGTAACATTGAGTCTGACCTTCATTGCCCAGAGTACACTTTAAAATACACATTATTAGAACAACCGAAGTATTAGTTATGCATTTTAAATGCATTAACATACCAGAACATCCAACTGTTAGCAATAACCCAAAACTTCATTTTATTGCAATCATTTTTCTAAAGCATATCTGCTCTTTTTATGAACTACATTTCCAGGTAATTCATGGAAGGATTTTTTTCTAGGAATAGCAGAATTTTCTAGGCCCTTCTCTTTGATCTGAGATTTACTGTTGTTTAAATTATTAACTAAACAAAACTAGATTTGTAAACACACAGTTTCCAAAGAACCCATTACCTTCTGTGATGAAGGAAACTTCAGACTTACTCCACAGATTAATTCTGCCAATAATAATAAAATTTTTCTTGGTGATTTGGTTGGGGTTTTTTAATATCAAAAGATTATCCAGTGGTTTAGCTTTCCCTTTACACCTTTCCTGCAGTTTTCAATACTCACAGTTTTAAAAAGTTGGCTTTACTATGTCTGTCCTGCTAAGATCTCAAGATCCCATTTTGCTAGACATCAACAAAAAACTTTAATCTAGACAGCAAAGGTCCTACTTCCAAATCAGAGAGCCAAGATTACCCACTGGAACCAAAAATGTTCATCCTACATAAAAAGATATGTGTTCACCAACAATGGAACTGGTAAAAACTGACACTTTTACCAGTTGTCTTGACAGAAATTAAGCAAAAGGTCACATTAAAGAAAGGTGACTCCTTGCCTTAAAGATACTCAACCCTAACATTTACTAACCCACTATGAAAACCACCACCATGTGACACATAACTGAAACACGTGACATTCTTCACATCACACCATTACTGAGAGGTGATAACGTTTTTTCTACCATAAAAGGTTCTTTTATAGAAATATTTTCTCAAAACACAAAATAAATAACTACCAGGCAAAGCTGGTAGTGAGAGGAAAAAAAGGCGGACTCCCGATGCATAACCACCAAATCTGCTGAAAATGGTTTTAATGACAACCTCGTGTTTCCCCTTTCCCCAACATGCAGCACATTTACATTAAACTTTATATGGAAGCGTCAACAGCTAGTACTTGTTCAGGGTTTAATTAATAACTTTTACATTACACTGGAAATTTACAAAAGGACTGCCTTGTGTATGATGTGCATTTTCTCATCAGCTGATAGCCAAAGGAAACCTACCAGATATGAAAGTATGGTGAAGCTGTGTCCCATAACTGGGTATTTGAATATTTATAAGCTATTGCACTTGGGATACTAAAGCTGATGACATGAGTGCATGTTTTCAGTAACTCCATCAATAAAGCTTTCTTCATTAAAAGGAAAGCTGCCCCCAGCAKGTAAGAGAATCCTCCTATCGTGTACCACATTACCTGTCCCAAATGGCATGCTGATAAAACCAAAACCATTGTGCCTATTTAAATATCAAGCTTCACAGTGCTCTAAAAGTGGTAGAAACTCTCTGGTAATCCTTTATGTGATTTCACACCTATTCAATAATAGTAATGGGTATTTCATGCTATGAAGACACGAACTATGTTCATCTTGGGTGCTAAATTACTCTGAAAAACACAGTGAAAGTCTCTTTTAGACACTTTCTGAATTAATGGCAGGGTCATGGAATTGAATTAGGTTATTTTTTAGCATTAAAACAAACAACAGCAAATAATGGTGGTGGCAGAAAGAGCAATCAGTTCTCACAGCAACACCAAGCAGTTACCACCTTGCAACTCCTCGCACTGCTATGAGAAATCATGTTTGACTGTTTCACTATCAAGTGTAACATTAAACATGTATACATATTTTTYAGCATGGTGAAGAGGGTGAACAAGCTTGGGGAGAGGCAAGCTATTGCAAATGGGAGGTATTTGTGTACTAACTGGCTACTGCACTGATGTTTTCCACAGAAATTCTGGCCACATTAGTTTTGGCAGCAATCAAAGAGTACTTCTGGAATTCTTAACAACATTCAAGGAGTTTCTTTTAACCTCACTTTGTGTTCTGCAGTCCTTTCTACTCTTTAAAACAGGGTGTTTTTTTCAACTTTCAACTTGTTTTACTGTTAAAAAGAATACAAAGATAATTCAGTCACAACTCAGGCTTAGAGGAACCCCACTGAAGTATTTATCCCTCTTTGGGAGCCAAGATCTTCTTTTGCTCAGGTTGTACTGCTGCTCAGTACGCTGTGCAGCTCTGCCTGTGAGCCAATTCAATCACAGGACCCAGTGATAAAAGAACCTATTCACAGTTYGGCAGGAAGAACACTTCTGACATTTTGTTTCAGGATTAGACTTCAGCTTGAGGCTTTAACACTGAGCTGCCCATGGCACATCACACAGATCTGATTTATGACACTTATTCACTCTGTAACACTTTATTATTGAATATCTCCATCCAAATCAATGGGATGACCACTGAAGCAAGCTGCAACCCATAACAGACAAGCTCAGTTGAAGCTATCTGTTGAAAAGATTACACCCTTACACTACTTATATGCAAGTTCTGAGCCACATAACCAACAATTTATGCTTCCTGAAAACAGACCAAAGCCAGCATGTAGCCAGGCATCAGAGATGCAATTGTACCATATTCCAAACACCAGCTAAACTCTCAAACACCTCTGTGACCACAAGTGATGTATTTTCAAGCATGTTCATAACTACAAAACAATTACACAAACAACATTATTATTTATACCAATTAAGTAAATTACCATTAACTGCCAAACTAGAAAGTGACCTCATGGGGACTCTAAGTACTTGAATAAGGTAAAAATGCATTCCCTTTTCTCCAGTTAATGAAGAGAAATAGGGACATACAAAAGGAAATCCATCTCAAGTGCCCTGGGCACACTGAGATGTAAGCAGCTGTGATTTTAGGAGTACCCACCCTTTTCCATGGCAGGACAGCATATGTGACTGGCTTATACTACTTAACCTAACAGACAGCTAAGAGCTGCAAAAACCCCCAGACATCCTAGAAGAACTGCTTTGAACTCAGCTTGGGTGCAACGGAATAAAAAGCAGAGGAAATTCACTATCGGTTCTCGCTTGAGAGAGAKGTTTGTGAGGGATTTCTATTTTGGGGCTGGTGTCCCTAGAGAGGTCCAAGTGATTACCTTGTCTACCTCCGGTTTCCCTTTCAAAACTCCCAAATCCACAAGTTGATTTGGACAGATCAGAAGACCAGGCATGTCAGAGAGGATTTTAAACTTCCTGAAAGTGTTGTGAAAATAAGGAGCCTAGTGGAAAAGAAATACCCTCTCTATACCCTGAGAGGAAAGATTTCATGTTAATAACCACACTGACTGGAATTCCCTAATTTTTGTCAACATACAGTTTCACAAAGACTTATTGCAAGTTTCAACCACAGCCACCTGGCTTCATAAGAACAAACAAACAAAATGCAGAAAGGCAAAGAACCACCCACCGCAAGACYTCCAAAGGACCATTGCATCTTAAAGTCTTTCTATGATAATATAATTTTTCTCTGATTAAGTACAATTTTTTCATATTGATTCCCATAGCCAGAAATTCTAAACTGTGAAACCAAGAGTTTATTTTTCAGTTTCAAGGATAGTTCATTTGCCATGAAATTCAATATGAAGTCCAGAGTGGAAAAGAATATACTTCTTTCATGCCATCTTTGTCAGCACCCAYCCAAATGGTACTTCACATTGTTACATGACTGTTTCCAGGTAGAAAAGAAAAGCATTTGRGGGAAAAAAAATCTGACACCTACTTTCAATGGTTTTAACTCCACAGAGAGATGAAACTCTTGGTTCATCAGAGCATGAGCTCAGCAGACAAAGAAAACCAAAGAATCTTCATTCAATAAGGTACATACATTCATCAGGTAATCAGTCACTTCTTCAATCAACTCAGATTGATTAAACTTCTTTCATTAACTGATTTCAGCTCATCTGCTTTATTAACATCTATATAACCCACCTGGGGCCCTTGAACATCTGCTGCACTTGTGTGATTTGGGAAGCTCAGGCCCCTTTTTGTTTATCATAAGCATTTCTCAGATTTCTGTTAAGGCCTTTAGATACCCTTTAGATCTTTCTTAAGAACTATGGCAGCTAGCAGCTCTTATTCACCATAAAATCATTTATTGCTGTTGTCCAGCAGAGCTGAATGCTCTTCTCTCATTCAACATAACATGCTCAAACAGAAATCATGGGTAGGGCTTTTCAAAGACTGACAGCTCTGCTGGTCTTCCATAAACAGAGAGATACAGTTCGGGCTTATGCCTGTCCACACATTTTCATCTTCCAGATCATGATGGTCACAACAACCCAGTGAGTTCAAATATTTGTGACCTGGAGTAGGTGTCAGTAGCAGGTGGGGGTGGTGGAAGATCAAATATTTTTTTGTGCCCCATGTATTCAGGATGTTCCTGTTGGGCCTCTTCAAAGACACTTTGCAAGATGTGTTATTCTTCCAGAAAAGCTATCATCCACCATATTTACTGGCATATGAAAAATACACAGTGATGTCCTAACGTGCAAATGGAAAAAAAGTTCCCATTCTTCCATTTCCTCCAAATTTCTAAATGTCACACAGTGTGAGCTAGTGTGAGCTGAYAAATTTTATGGTAAACAGGAAAAAAACAAAAGCCATTGTACCCAACGACCATATCCTCAGTATAGTCTCTGCATACTGGATGCAGAATTTGTTCCACAAAAMTCAAATGGGAATTTTCCTGTATTGTATGCAAAATTATGATCCACAATTGATTTAATTGATGCTAAATAGCTCAAGACTTTGACACATATTCAACAGTTGTTTTGAGGTTTATTTATAGCTGCGAAACTGTTTCAGAATATTCCCTAAGAGCTAATTGACCCAAGATTTTGGGGGTGGGGAGTGAACTTTATAGAGTACAGGCCATCGTATGTTAACATACACATTATCTCACACTACACAGAGTTTCACTAAGATGAAAGGCTTAGAGGGCTCACTGTATAATAAAAGGAGCTCTTGTAAGCAAAAGAAATAAATGTTTAGAAAGAGAAAACTATCTTTGATTTAATAAAATCCACTCCACACTGAAGAATTACCTCATATTAGACAGAAACCTCGGCAYGGGGAAGAGCAGGGGGTGGGGTAATGAGTACAACCACTAGTCTTCCTTACAAAAATATTTATCTTATAGTAGTTAGATAATCTTTGACTTTCGAAACTGCTGAACCAGTTGGTTCAGCATCATACTATTAAACCAAGTYAAAAGTTTCTGTGGTTACTATCAGATGAAATGAGCTAATTTCCCCTGAGAATTGGCTACACTGACCAG
Source organism: Malurus melanocephalus (assembly GCF_030028575.1). Classification (NCBI taxonomy): domain Eukaryota; kingdom Metazoa; phylum Chordata; class Aves; order Passeriformes; family Maluridae; genus Malurus; species Malurus melanocephalus. The sequence goes on from NW_026623397.1 coordinate 314,414, forward strand.
ATGTCTTTAGCCAGCTACTCCCCAGATCGAGCAGGAGCAGCACATGCGATGCCTGCTCTGTTACCATGGGGACAGGTTTTCCCATCCACTCTGCAGCCGGGCTTATAGCAGCTACCAGCTGTTGTCTCGACTTGTGCTCCATCAGGAGAGACTGAGGAAAGAAAGTGGGAGACGTAGCRCTGAGCTTCTCCCAGCCCCAGACCTCATAAACTTTAACCACAGTCTCCAGCCAYCCTCAATCTTCCCAGCTGCTGCTTGGGCTCGCTGCTATTGTTAAAAGCCGCCTCCGGTGCTTCCTCGCTGGTTTTGCAGCCTCGGAATAGGTCAGTGGCGGCCCACAGCTGATGGGTGGAACGTGTTCAATTGCTGGGCTGCAAACTTAAGGATTCCCCAACACACGCTTCCAGCCCAACATTCCCATCAGAGTGGTTTTATGAGCTTAAATTTAAATCTCTAGCAGAAACCCATTTCAGGTTCCTGACATTATTCTCGCTCCATACTTTCAAAGAAAAACTTTGTGGATTAATGGCTCCCTATCCATCCTGCAAGGCTGGTTAATGCCTTCAATCCCCAYTGCTTTTTAACTCCTGTGGAACTTTAATCCTTCTCTGACCATGCTGATGAGCTGCAGAGAAACAACGCTGGTCAGGATTTTCATTCTTGCATTTTCTTTTTGAATGCAGCCAAGTTCAAATGTCTAATTATAACATTGCAGAGTTAATGATCAATTTAACAAAGGCTTKAGAGTATCTTTGAAGTCATAACAACCAGCCAAAGGGGGGTTTAAAACGTTAACTGCACAGGGAGCCTACGTAGAGAGCTTTCTTAGGATTATCTCTCTCACTTAACAATGTTGAGTCATTTCAGAATACTTCAGCAACCCCATGGCTCGATCTGGTTGCCACATAGCACAGAGCTCCAGCTAGTGTTTATTTTATAGCTCCGAGCAGCACCAATCATTACCCTATTAATTCAAGCACGTTTAATTCAATGTCCTTCAACTACTCAGTCAGGCCTATTTGTAACTCTTAAGCAACTCCAGAAAGGTACAGCTTGTCACCACATTTATACCTAACAGGCGCTAATCGCCRAGGTTAGATATACAATGGAAGTAGGGTATACATAAAGACAGTTACAAGTGATATTCGCTGAAACACACGATATGCAGCCTCTGCTGCTCTGGCTTGAGGCACACTTTTCTCCACTTACTGAATTCGCCTTCAGATGTACATAACTCCTGCCAATGTCAGTGTATTATAAATACACATCAGATGACACACTCTGACCCGTTTACTTTTTAATCTGACATATGTAGCCACTCATATTTTGTATACATTACGCACCGCTGCCAGGCTGAATCAGCACATCCAGCAATAACAATAAGGGCATGCTTRGCCTACAGCAATACAGAGAGCTGTCCAGTCTCCTCCTCACTTTCCTCTCACAACAGCCCAGCAGTCAGCATCACCAGACGGTTCTACAGGGACTTTTTGTGTCCCCAGTTTGGTATCAGACAAGGGTGAAGGTGAAAGTCATTAACCTGCTTTAAGGGCAAGCGAGCACTTAGGATAAMAAAGGAATTACAGAAGAGGGAGCAGCCATCGCTGGTCCTCCCAAACGAGCTGAGGAAAAAAACCTCCAAAATCTCAGGCTGCCTGCAAGATCCCAACCAACAGTTCCCTTTGCACTCTACTGAAGAACAGGGCTGGACATGTTTCCTTCTTTAAATTACAAGTGAGGAAAATGTGTCTCCTTCTGGCTGTGAACAGTCTGTAGTACTGGGTACTCCAAGAGGAGCATTTCAGGAGTTGAACCGATCAATGTAACAGCCACCCTGAGGCTTGTGCTGACAGACAGGGCTGTAATAAAGAACTTGCAGCCTCATAGGGCTTTATCAGTAAAAAAATTTACATATCCTTTTTCCTCAGAGCTGCAGTTACAGACACATTGCCTGTATGGTGACATGTAGGATAAGTAAAAGCTGCAGAACTACATCAGCAAAAATCAGTGTTTCCTCTCTACATCAGGTGGTGCAATCAGGTTTCCTTTCAGATCTCCTGGGAGATTACATCTTATTGCTTTCTTCATTTAAACCCAATTTCCCTAGACCTTATCTACACGGCAATTTCCACTTCATGGTGAGTTTGTTCATTTCATCCAGGTAGCTGCCTTCACAGCCCTGCCATAGCAAAGGATTACAGATGCTTGAGACTAAAGGTCAGCGAAGCTCTGACAAAACATAAGGCAATAGAGAAAGCTGAACGATGCTAAAAAAGGCTTTCAGTGAATCCCTGAGCACACCACTGCAGGAGTAAGACCATGAAACTGGCTTCTCATTTTGGGAGAAGTTTTCACTTGAACTCAAAAGAATGCTAGTCTTTCCAGAGATGATCATGAAGTTACATTCCACGGAGGTAAACGGATAATTTTTTGTTCTATTTCAAAGCAATTTTCCCAGAAAAATCATATGATGAAATGGTATTCGGACATTACATCACAACCATGTCCATCCTTATTTCAAAGTGTACAACACAGACATTGTGCTGCAATAGCAGTCCAGAATTGTGTATATCTAATAAAATATAACTGCATCCAACAAAGAACGAGCTATCAAATCTATTTGCTTCATCATGCTTTGAAAACACTAGACTTCAGCTAAATCAGAAAAACAAGCAAGTTCAGAAGCTCTCCTGAGGATGTTTAGGATCCTGAAATCAGGGGCTGCATAACAAGGCCCTACATTTTTTTACAGTATTTTACTGATACAGTATTTTACTGCTACACAATAGCAATAAGTGAGCATTATCTCCTGAGAAAAAGTCTTCACTTTGAAATATTTCAGTGGTTTAGCAACCCCTATCCTATCCTCCCAAACTGATAAGCAGTAGGAGCAACATTTGCACACCTGTGAAGAAAGCTGGATTCTTTCAAGCATAAAATGTCAGAGAGATAGTGGTGACAAGATATATGTTAACTGACAGATACATCAGAAAGATTCACCATACTTTTTAGAGATTTTAGAAGCCTGTGCTTCATTTCAGAAATACAATTARACCTCCATTCGTCCCACTTCACTTTCTACAATTAGCTGGAAACCCCATGGCTCAATCCATAAATCTGTGCAGGAGAGAGGCATCTGCAAAAGCACACCTTTGACATCCCAGCCTCAGATTAGATGGCACATGCTCATACCCAAGTTTCAAGCCAAAGAAGCACTCAGGTTTCTGAAAGCTATGAAGTACAATCAACAAATAAAAAAACCCTAAGTCAAACCAAGAATGCTATGCTACCGTGAGATAAATGAACTGATTTTCTGCCAGGTCAAAGTGCAGGTTAAAAGAAAAAAGTGTATGCCAATTCTTCATAGGCCATAAAATTTTCATTCTATTGCATTAAGTTAATCTGAGACCAATGGAAGTTCAAATCAATGATACAGACTGTGAGAAATGGCAGAAGCCAAGGAGCCACTGCAGATGACTGTTTCCCACCTCTTGTTGGAACAAATCACAYTCAGGGGATAAGCAGGTGAATTTTTGGGTCCACTGGTATTGAGCAGAAACTATCTCATAGATTCTGGTTCAAAGGTTTTCTTTTTGTTCCCACCATGGTGTGACTCAGCACCTTATAGTCCCTTCTCATGTTTATACAACTCAGATCTTGAACACCTAAAAAATTCAGAGAGATTCTTCATTTTTAGGCATTATGTTTTGAGGTGCAATACATATTTAAAAGCTGCTACTGCTAGTTTATCCTTTCTTGTGCCAATTCATTGAGTAGTTTGTATCCAGCAGATCAYAGCTCTAAATTTTTGGCACAGGAAAGCCCCTTAACATATTTATATGACAGCAAAGTCTCTCCATGTTTAAAGTCAACAGTTATGTCTTTCTCTGTCCAAAACACACATTGCTTTCATGACAATATCTCACAAATAGTAAGAGGACAACCTGCAGTACAAGGTTCTTGTAGCTTCAGTCTTTAATATTCCCCTGCAGAAGGTTGCAAGGTACAGGTGCTCGAGTCACTACAAACACTCTCCAAAGCTGAAATCTCTGTCCAAACAGGAATAAGTAGCTGGGTTCAGTATGCATACAAAAGGTTAGGCAACATTATCATTTTCTCTTTTCCTTAATTTAAGCGTTTGGTTATGTACCTAAATGATGTATTTATTGCCAAATGTGTTTTTAAATGCACTTACTAAAAGAYATACACATTGCACTGCTACAATCCTTGATTAATCACCAGTTTCTAAAACATGTATATAACTTTTAAAATCCACCTGTTTTGATTCATCTAATGCCATGCACTACAGCAAGACAGAAATAAAACATGTTATTTGAAGCTTTCCTTAACAGTACATTTGTCAATGATACTTGATCAAAGCATTTGCTTTGACTGTGCCATATTTGTTTAACTATAACTGCTTATTTTATATAAAGAGTTCTGAAGAACATAACCTCAGTGGATGCCAGAAGAATGTGGCTTTTAAACATAACCTTATATTCAAAGAGCGAAATCAAGCTCTAACAACATAAGCAAGCAAAATTGTCTCATGCACACAAACCCTTCCTGTGGGTTTTTTTTTTTTGTTTTTTGAAAGATTTAGTGGCAAAACCAGGATCTAAGTTTTTTCCTTATAAATAATTCAGAAGACAGTAGAGAAATTMATACATGGTTGTTGCTTTTTGAATAAATTTTAAATTTCTACTTTAGTATTTCATTACCAGAAAACTAAGCCTTTCACATCAGAGAAGGTTTCGCTGGCTTCTGTGTGGTTCATTTTCTTGAGATCAAGTCTTTTGAGAGGGCTTGGTTTGGTTTTTAATCTGGTGTGTTTATCTGTTTGCCACAATCACATTCTCACACTTCAAGGTGGTTTTTGACTTTAGGGGTGGTTTGACCCTGGCTGGACACCAGGTCCCCACCAAAGCCACTCCATCACTGCTCAGCTGGTCAAGGGAGAGAAAACACAAGGCTCATGGGTTGAGATAAGGACATGGAGAGATGAACCTCAGCAGTTACTGGACAAAGCAGACCCTACTTGAGGAAATTAGTTAATTTATTATCAATCAAATTAGAGCAAGATAATGAGAAATAAAACAAAATCTTGAAACACTTTAGAGTCACCTGTCCCTTTTCCCAAGGCTGAACTTCACTCCAAAATTCTCTGCCTCCTTCCCACCACAGGGGCAAGGGGACAARGAATGGGAGTTGTGGTCAGYTCATCCCACATTGTTTCTGTCCCTTTATACATTCATTGTGTAGAATCATGAAAACAGAGTTCTTACTCTGAATTGGCAGTAATGCTTCATTGAATTAGACAAGAGCAATAGTTCTGCGAATTCCAAAGCTCCACAAAAGGCCACAATTTTATTTCAATTACCTGAAAAATGTAACGTACCAAATCTGGATTTAAAAAGCCTCCCAGTGTGAGCAGGGAATAAACATCTGGAGCTCACAGTTTAAATAACACGTGAAACCTTTGTATCTMCTTAACAACAGTGCTGCAGGCATTGACATTTAGGGCTTACAAATGCATTTGCAGGTCTGGTCCACATCTATTCATGGTACAGCWGGCAGGGGAGATCATAACAAAATTAGCTAAAAATGTTGCTTTTCATCTGACTTCAGGGTTTGTCATGCTTCCCAGGGTTTCCATTGCTAATAATAAATCTGCCAGCAGAATTAATTACACCAGATGAACACAAACTTCACAATGCAGGACCACTGAATGTTTCAAAGCTCTGAAAGGTGCTTCAAATATCAGGTGGTGACAATCACACGAAACCTTCAGGGACAGTTCCTGACCCACAGAGACAGTCACCTGTTTAGATTCACCAGGGCAATCCCTCTGAACAGCACCTGCAGCAAGCCTGCTCTTAGGGCCAATCCAAGCAGCAGTACTACAGGGAGAGAAATCAAAACAAGTACAATTCATCATTCTTCAAAGCARACCCTGAAAAAAAGAGTTCCATGTAGCTTTTCTAGACCACTCCACTAGCACGGTATCTATCTCTCCTTTGGACTCAAATTAAAGTGAAGTTTTGTAAAATTTCCCTTCACACAGAAGTGGCAGTCCAGGAGTCAAAACCAAGCTCACAAATATTTTTGTTTCTTCTTCTAGACAAAAAACAAATCTCCTCAAACCAGACTGCAAAAAGCAAAGGTCTTTGCAAACATAGTAAATGCCTTCAGCTACTTAAAATACAATATTTATTTTACTTCAAAGATTTTTAGACTAAATCACCTTGAAGCAAAAAGTGCAAGCAAAATACCTTGGTCTCTTCCTTCCCAACCTCTTAAAACATGCCAGTTGGTCTAGACCTACATATCAGAGGCTGACATAAATAAGTGCATCTTTCATAAAATTTATTCCATAAACAGGAGCTAGACCACTAGACAGATACAGCAGTTATGCTTTAAACATTCCAGCACCCCTTTTCACCTCTGTTTCCGTTTCCCTGCACCTTCCTTTTGATCTGGCCCCACCCTAAGAGTCATTTTCCCTGGGGGAGGAAGGATGTACTGGCACAGCTCAGCTCTGCCAGATGTTTTGAGGGAAGTTTCATTCCCTGGCTGCTACTTGCTCGACAGAGGAGGTACTGCTCCGGGCTAAGCTTCCTGCTCATTGCCTCTAGTTGAGCTTTCCAACTTCTGAATTAATACTTAAAATAAAAAGCCAATTCACAGAAAAAAAAAAAAACCAGAGGGAGGGGTATATGAGAAGAGATGCCCGTTTATTTGATGGTTTGGACTATTATCTTTAATGCCAACAGGTAATTTGTGACAGACACAACRAGCACAGACCTGGGGAAGTGTCCTTCAGTCAGTGCAGCCACCAACTGCTTTTGCCCTTCCATATGTAAATCTCCCACATTATGTTTGGGAAAAAACACAAAGGGGCCCTCATTTACAGCCAACTCCCAGGCACCACAAGGAGCACATGAAATAGCTGCAGCAAGCACAGCAGCACATTTTTARAAACTCAAAGGAAGCCTGAGTGGAGAGGCATGATTTTTTTCTCTTGCTCAAGGACAGGCTTGCCTGCTTTCTTGCAAGGTCTTCTCCAGCCAGGAAAGCACAAAATGACTAAAGGCACATTCCCAGAAAAGCCTGAGAGCCATAACGGCTCTAGAGGAGGTAGAAGACAGATTGCAAATTTTAATAACATTTAGTACACTTACTAACACAGATTCTTCTTTCAAGAACTGACTTTGTCAAGGGAGGGTGAGAACCCAGCAGCAGACTCCAATGCTTGTTCTTTGTCTTTCCTGCGGTCACATCTTATCTTTCCATACTTTGGCCTTTCTTTTTTAAATCATTAAGGGAGACTGAAGAACTGCTTTTTTTTGGAATTGGCCCATGAAATAAAAAGCTATATATTCATCTCAGAGACATGCTCAAGCATAATCCCACAGCCTTCTGCTTTRTTATCATTTTCCTGGCTTTTGAGGTGAAGACAATGAATCCAGTAGTCTGGCACAGTTAACACGTGATACAGTTTAAACAAAATTTCTCTTGGGAAAAGGCTTGTCTGGTGACACTGGCAGCACTAGTGACTGACCCCTAGGGAAGTGGGACAGTCATACACAGATGGGAAACAGCCAGGAAAGGACTACATGGGAGCACTGAAACATTAGACCCTACCTAGTGGCTGAAAACTCAAGTGCGAGGTCCAGATGCTAAAGTCTGAATGTGTTAGCATCACTGTTAGGGAACTGATACTAAGTGACAGATAGATTATATTACATAAAGTTCAATTTCTAGCTGCCCACAATGGCTCCTAATTCAAACAAAGGCCTGACAATAAGCTACTGACAATAAATAAATCAAAGTAAAAAGCACAGTGCTTTGAAACTTTAGCCTTACAGCCGGGAACATCACAGTAAGCTCATTTATTGAAAGAACTGCTTGATTTTGACCTAATAGTACTTCACCAAAGCAACTGAAAATTATTGATTTCCTCTGTTATGAATTGAGATGAATAAAAATGTAAGAGATTACAAACAAGAGGCTTTCTTTGTTCTGTATATCACTTCCACTATGATGGACAGTCAGATGCCATTGTTTTTCCTCCTGGTCCCACGGCACGTGAGAGGTACCTTACCGGGAAATAAAAGTAATGGAGAGATAGAAACAAAACTATTTTCCAGGATTTTTATTGCTTGTTTTCAGCCTTACGTCTAGGACTAATAGTAAGAAAAACAGTAGCAATTTTGAAGAATTTCCCATACTGGTTCAATTTTCGTTTTTCTTATAAACTCTTCACAATAAATTGGGTCCTAGAGCCTTTTAGTATAAGGRTTAGGATTAATATTGATACAGAAGTGATTAGAAGATATTTTAATTTAAAAAAGCTGACATGCAAGCAAAGTTGTACTGTGCATAAAAGCCCAGATGCACATTCAGGAATGCGATGCAAGCTCCCCCAAATTTTAATTGACATTGGCTTTCTATGTATTTGACTTCTCCATGCCTTGTAAACTGCTTCAATCAGTAACAATTTTTAACTTCARGTTAGGGAAAGATAAGAAATTATAATACTCAAGTAGTTCCTGCTCCTAGAGGTAATTGATAAACAGAAATGCCACTTCATCCCTCATCCAAGCTGTCTTCTTCCACCTCTTACACCTTTGCAGGAAAGGTTTCACTGACATCATCCACTACCTTGCCCAAACTTGCTAAAGCAAATAATTCTGCTCAATGAAAAAGCTCTAATTAAACATCTCCCTTAAATAGTAGAAAGAATTAAATATCTGTTAGCAACTTTCTCAATTCCTCGCCCAACTACAGGGCAAGGAGAAAGAGCTGTTTCAAGGAGCAGACAACCCAGGTTACTCAAGTAACTCCCTTCAGAAAGATGCTCCTCCTGCTTGCCTCTTTGCTCCCTCCATAATGAACAGTCATCTAAAACCAAGACTATTCATGATGCCCTCCTGCACTTTTATGCCATTCTCTGTTCCAAGATGCATGGAAGCCTGAGAATATCTGAGAATATCCCATTTCTCACCTGCTGTTTTCCAGATGATCACCCTACCAGACCTAAGCAGCAATAATTCGCACATTTGTGTCAAATCTACAGGAACTACAGAGTTGAGAAGTTGTTACATTAAAAACACCATGCTACCTCACTATTTACAGAGATTTRAAGTGCCAGATGGTATTTTTCTGAATAATCTATTCCCTCTTCTTAACAAAAAGAACTAGCAATGCTGCAGGGAGAAAATGACCAAAAAAAAACTTACCCTCTGTATTTACAAACACCAGTCTCTTCCTTCCAAGTGAAAGCTAATTACAGACAAAAAATCAGAAGACATTTCTATTTCTTCAAATAGAAATTAGTTTAGACACAGTTTAGACACAGACCATAAGAATCCCATAATGGTTTGGGCTGGATGGGACCTTAAAAGTCATCCTGGGAGACTTTCCACTAGATGAGGCTGCTCAGGGCTCCAACCAGCCTGGCCTTGAACACTGCCAGGGATGGGGCAGTCACAACTTCCCTGGGCAACCTCATCCAGTGTCTCACCACCCTCATAGTAAAGAATTTCTTCCTGATATCTGATCTAAACCTACTCTCCTTCAGTTTGCGGTCATTCCTCCTTGTCTTGTCACTACATGCTCTTGTAAATAGTACCTCTCCATCTTTCCTGTAGRCTCTCTTCAGGTCCTGGAAAATCACAGTTAGTTCACCCTGAAGCCTCCTCTTTTCCAGGCTGAACAAAGCTAATTCCCTCAGCTTTTGCTCCTAGGGAAGGTGCTCCATCCCCTGATCATCTTCTTAGACTCGATCCAACAGATGGAGCCTGTCCTGTGCTGGGACCCCAGAGCTGGATGCAGCACTGCAGGTGGGGTCTCACCAGAGCAGAGGGGCAGAATCCCCTCCCTGCCCTGCTGCCCACGGTGCTCTGGATGCAGCCCAGAGCACAGCTGGCTTTCTGGGCTGCGAGTGCTCATTACATATCTGTGAAGCTGGGACTCGGTTTAAAGGCAGAAACTCCCCTGCACATAAACTATGAAATAAATGAAGCTGCCTGGGATGTGAAAGCTAACAGTCCCTTGTGTCTGAAACTCAGAAACCACAGTTTAGATGTTTTCCAAACGTCAAATCAACTCATGAAATAGGAGATTCTATTAATAAGAATTTCTGTTAATGGCTTCACTAGCATTAGTACTAGTACCATGGTTTGATGACCTTGACAAAGTAAAGATTGACAGACTGCCTGTTTGTTTTGGGCATTGTTTGAAAGAATGGACACTGCATTTTTGTGTGACTTGATGCATGGTTGAGTTTCTCGCCTCTGACTCTCACTGGCAATTAACCGGACATCGTGCGTTGAGAAAAGGAAATTTCACGTTATTGCTATATTAAAGCACTTTTTCTACATTGTAGCATGGAGTTTCCTAGTTCTGTTACCAAAATAAAAATATAGGTCTTTAATGACTCTGCTTAGACAGTCATTCATTTCAATTACTGCTGCAAACTTGTGCTGCTTAAAAGGTCTACAATAGCCCAAATCTACTCCTCACCTTACCCAATGTATCATAAACATATTTGTAAGCACATACCACATACCAAGCACGTGCTTACATTTGTAAGCACACGTACCAAATGCTTACCAAATTTGTAAGCATTTACCAGTCGACCAGTAAAGTCGACTTCTACAGAGTCAGAACACTGCCCCTAATGTTTTTGGATTTTTTTTTTCCCTTGTGGATGAGATAGCAACACACTAGACCAGTTGAGATTTAGGAATAAGGGAAGAATAATTTCTTTACATCCTTTTAAACTCTGTTTGTTTTAAAATGGTGCATGACTCACGGTGGTTAAATATTTAACTGTTTCACTAATGAGCTGAATCATAACACGCGAGTATAAAAACACGTGCTGTTACATCTGAAAAATCCCACTCATATCCAAGCAGCTTTTTAAAATTTTTATAYATGTGCATATTAATATATATATAGAAACACACATGCTAGGAATCTATAAGGTAAGTTGCTGTTTCGAGACTATTYTACACACAGATTTAGTATTCTGCAGAGATATGTGGGGGTTGGGGTTCGGTTGTGTGATTTTTTTTTTTTCTTTTTTTTCAAAACAGTCGCAGCAATTTCAACCCYAAACGTGCCTGTTATTGTGCTAATAATAATTATGACATAATAGTACAATTATACCCTGTGGGACTAAGCTACACTGACATGTGCAACCACGTGCCCACGATCACTTCAAAGACAGAAGGAGATTGAAGATACCAACCCACCCAGCTCCTCATTCCTACACRTCTCATCCTGGAGATTGCCACCCACAAAGCTGAACAATGGTAACCTGATGTAAGCGCTCTTTGCCCTCTTTCTTGTACCCACATTGGGTTTAACCATCTTTGGTGGCAAAAACAAAAAGGTTTTCTGGGGCAGTTGGGCACTGCAGCAGAGGGAAAGTGAGCATGGCACAATCCCAGTGGTTAATCCCGTAGAGAGGCTGCAGCAAAGAGTGAGCAGAGGGCAGCTTCTTAAGCTGAGACATGCTTCTGCAAACMTAACTGCACCCTACCTGCCCTAGCTGAGATTGAACAAAGCAGCTTTTGTTTGTAGGGATGGCCTTGCTGCCAGCTCGGGTTCAATAACCAGCTCTGGATCATGGTAGGCAGGCCCAGACCTGTAGGATAAATTTAATCTCAGCCAAGTTGAACTCAATCAGCTGTCAGGCTGAGACCCTGYTGTCCTGCAGCAAAACAGATTAGAAGTAAACATAAAATGCCACTTAATTCATTACTCARACAATTGCATACATGAGAGGCACAAACTTCAATATGCAAAGTAAGGGCCAAAATCTCAACTTTTGTGGTGAGGGAAAAAAAMCCAAAAACTAACAAAAAAACCTCCACAGCTCTAAGATAAGAAATGAGACAAGAAATTAAATGTATTTTCCTTTTCAGTATTGTGACTAMTGAGGCCCATCACTGAACCAGAATGCTCGGAGCTGGCCAAAGCTGGGATTTGTGCAAGTCGCGGTTTTGCTGCTCCAGTGCCTATCTGTGCAAGAGCCCCCTCACAGCTTCCTTGCCCTCACCTTTTCAGCCACTTTGCCTGTTCAGGTGGCACAGCTTGAGAGGATGGGAACCATCTTTTAGAGCATAGGGCTCCCCACTCTCCGAGGTGATGTAGTCGATCCTACAGGCAGGGCCTTTGGAATGGGCTGTAATGGAAACAACAATAATGTCCTTGCTCAGAAGAATAACACACAAGTCTGCTTGTAAATTGTGTTGCAGATAAAGTTTCCATCACACTTTTAACTATCAAAAGCTAACAAATCTTACTCTACAGTTCCACAAACAGTTTAAGCCGGCCCTGTTGCCAAAAGAAGCAATCTCATCTGGCCAAAAAAAAGGTTAATTTGAACCCATTTGGGCTCTCCAAGGCAATTGACAACATAGCTGTGTAAATGCTTGTGTTGGCAGAAGGAATGGAGCAGCAGGATAATTTCTTCAGGTGGCAATGCCAGCTTATGTAGGCTGAAACCAGCTCTTGAAAGTGCAGCCTGGGTTCTCTGAAGGATTTACCTCACAAAGCCAACTTAAGAGTGGAAAAGCKATGGATCATCCAGTTTTACACATAAAACTGCTAATATTCACCTCCCAAGAATGCTGCAAGGTTAAGCACATTCATGTTTGTAGGGCATTACAGAAGTAAGATTAGTAAATATTGAATTTTCTCTCCTCCCTTTCCCCCAGCCTTGGCCACTAAGTATAGCTCATTCTGAGCTCCATATTCTAAATCAATGACTTGGAGCAGCTCCTAGAAGGCGGCTGTCGAGCTCCCTGCCTGTGGGCCAGATGGAGGTCAGTCCGATTTAAAATAATTTTGCAGTGCTACAGCCGAAATAGCACCCGCAATGCATTCTACCCACCGTGCTGCAGGGAACTGTGGAACAGACAAACTACCTCCACAGCAACATCCTTTCTCACCTTGGTCTGGGAGACAGCTGCAGAGCAATAAAGGACAACTAAATCAACTCCTTTTGCATGCATTCCACGTGTAAACATGTCCTGCCAAGCTGACAGAAACAACAAGGGAAAGGAGCGTTTCTGAAAGGTACCTTAATAAGGATGTTAACAGCATATTGGAGGAAAAAAAGGGGTCAGCCTCAGTGTCATTAGCATAAGGGAAACCATCAAAGTCAGGTAGCACATAGCTTGCTTTCACAGACTGGGTGTGAAAACAGGCATTTTGGTTATTTTGTTAATACTTCAAAGTCTGGCTGTTTCTGAGAGCTAATAACAGCTCTTGGCTCCATTAGGAATGWGCTTGTGGTCAATGGGTTAGGTGGAAATACCTGATGTAAGCAATGCACTAAGGTACAGGTCCCTGAAATCAGCSATCAGCTGGGATAGATGAGCAGTGCAGAGGTTTGAGGACATTTGTCCCAACGTTTGGTCCCTAGAAGGAACTCAGGAGCCTACAGAACTCACTCTGCAGCGGAGTGGCTACCAGGACACAGGGACACCATCCTTGTTTGCTGCCAGGGCACACCATGAACATGGAAGAGAAAATGCAGTACGTGGCAGCTCTCTGGGCTATCAAGACTCCTCCAGCAGCTCAGTACAAACACCATGGTCTGAGCTCCACAACTAAATTAATTTATTTTATAAAGTGAGATAAAGTGCAAATGCCCACACTAAGTACTACAAGCCACTGAATCAACAGCTCCAATAAACTCTTTCTCAAGGCCTTTCTGATTACAGAGATAAAGTAGGAYTGGGCCCCATATTACAACAGGAGCAATCCTAGAAACTCTTTGTGYAAGACAAGTTTAACACTACTCGCGCTTCAGTCATGATGACATTTTTTAATACTACCAAAATAAAAGTAAATTAGATAAAAATACTTTTAAAACATTAAATGTGAGATAAATACAGTTTGCAGTTACATAAATCAAACTCATGCTTCCTAGGTTCTCCCTAAGTACAAGCACCCTCTTTTGAAGAAACCCTTCCTCTTACATCCTGATCCTGTTAATATTTACGCACACAGGAAGCTCCACTGTAGTCATGATGACGACTCATACACACAAAGTTAAACACACTGCACAATTGCAAGTTTAAAGCCATAAAAACTTCACTTATAAACGCAGAATGTAATTTAGTTGCCTCTGCACATATACATTTGAAGAGAAAACAACCAGCATACAGTCTGGCCATTTTTCCCCCCCYCATCTAAAGCCACAGAATAAATTCTCAGTAGGGCAGAACTGCCAGAGGCTCTACTCAGTACAAATTAAAACCAGCTAAAAGTATTTTTTTCCAAATTATGGCTAAAAAAAAGAAATGTTCTATATATAAATATGTATGTAAAAAAGCAGATACATAATCACATATGAAGAAATAGAGTATTCTCCCTATGTTGTTCTGTACCTGTGCACAAAGTCAGATATTTGCCACATTTTTCATGGCCTGGCAAATTTCTAACAGGATGTTCATTTACCCATTCCCTTTCCAAGAGTAGTTAGCGTCTGGTGCGGAGAAGCACTTTGCTCCTGTCAAACACAGAAGTCCAGAAACAAAATAATGAAGCTTTTTAGAAAACAAACTCATAGAAGTTTACTTTAGAAACTGCCAAGAAAAAGAAAGCCACCAAGAAGTCCAGTTGATKTTGGGGTTTTAGCCAGTTAATTGAACCCACTTAACCCAACATCACAAAATAAAGTTATTAATGCATTCAATTTAAGTTATTTTCTCTCTGCTAACTCCTGGAAACTCCTTTCTTCTTAGGCACTGGCACTCACTGCTTTTCTGCACTACAATTACATCACACCTGCAGAGTTTATTCCAGTTTTGCCTACCAAGGGCCACTTAAAGCCATTCAAGAGCCACCAGCTAGTGACAGCTGGCAAATTCAAACCTGTCTCAGTAGTCTATCATATGTAATCAATTGCAAATAGAACTTCAACAGACTCATCCCATTATTTCCTAGCTAATTCCCCCTGGGAAAACAAGCCGGCAAGCTTCCACTTTGAATCATGAAGCTAGTTTTGCCCCTGYCCCTCCTCCCAGCTTCTCCCTCCCCCTCCCTTTGCCTCAGTTCACGGCACTGTTTCAGTTTTTCGGCTTGATATCCGTTATGTTATGTCAGCTGTTACATTACGCTTAAAACAATAGACTCCAGCTGGCTGAGGTCAGATGTGAAAACAAGGACCTAACAAAGCCAGAGACCCTCCAGTTATACTGAAATTGAGATACACACTGAATGTAGCACTTAATGACAAACTACTTTCCAGACATTTGGGCAAAGCATAAAGGAAACACCTGTCACTGCAAACATTACACACTAATCCAGATAAACCCTAAATTTAAAAATCTTTCTTTTCACTGCYTGGCTATACCATGCACCAGTATTCCATCAGTTCTAATTTTTTTTTTTTCCAAGATGGAATTTGTATTACTCTGCTTGTTTACTGAAATAATAAATAGCAAAAAATATGGATAATTTCAAAGAAAATATGTTTATTATGTTTCTTTTGGAGTTTACCAAGCGAATGTTCCAAGTTTGACACTGATTTACACCCAAGAACAGTTCAGTCAAACTTTAACCCATAAGTAGGACGCTTGATAAAAGTGAATAATAAATGTAACTGTCAATGAAACATGCCTTTTTCAGTGATGGCATTTTCTTAGCTGCACCTTTGAACATAATTTATTGGAATCTACCTGCTCTCAAAAATGAAGAACCAAACCACTGGTATACTGTGTGACTTATGAGAGCAAACACATGATCTTGAGAACAGGTGAAAAACCAAAAACTCCARAGGACACATCCCCTCTTTATCAAAACCCTGCATACAATTTAAAAGCAATGTTTTCTGAAAACTGTCACATTACTGCAGCTCATATATGACAACGTGTGAGGCTTGCTCTGTACAAAAGGACAACGTGGCACCCTGCTCATTCCGGTATTCAGCAAAAAGACCCCCGTGCTGCCAGGGAGGGAGATCACCATGTCAGATCATGTGGGCCACCAAGCAGCCAGCAGACGGCACCAATCCATCACCAGTGGCTCGTTCTGGCCCACAGTCTGTCACCAGCCCCACCCTGAGCTCCAGGAAGGTCATTCTTCCCAAAGCCTGTCTTAGTCTTCAGAATCTGAGTCCCAAAAAATAGCTGGTACTGCATAGCAGCATAGTGGTAGACTTCAGTTCAAATTACTGCGTTTGTGTACACCACCACACAACTCCAGGTACAGAAACCACAAACAAGTTTTTTTTCTTTTCAAAACTCTTAGAAAAGGCAGAAATAGAAGTAATTAATTTTCTACATCCAAGCCACTCCACTGCAGGAGACTAAAATAAGAAAACTCAAACCCACAACGTTTAGACCTTCTAGATGAAATGTACGGGTACACATAAAAAGAGGTGTGGGGTTTTTCTATAAAAATTGCTGCTTATTCTTATCACATACATCTAAATGCCATTCTTGGTGGTAACTTTAGACAAATTTAGACGAATAAACTTGTTATTTTATCCCAAATGAATAGGAAACATCTAACAATACTAAAAGCATATATCTAGCAGGGCATAACATAYTGGAAGTCTTTCAGAATATTAACAAGTTTACGAACTTTTTCTTTCTCCTCCATGCAAACACTTGTCCAATTCATTGCACTGGAAGCTTTAATTGTT
>NW_026623397.1:331105-336457 GCF_030028575.1 Malurus melanocephalus
TTTGTTCCCTAAAAGCCATCCACACGATGAGCAATCAAGTAGACCAAACTGGATGAATTTTGTGGCTACCACTGTGTTTTCTCTGGCACCAATGCTTACATGGCTTTTTTTTCCCATCTCCCTCTCCAAAAATTATCATTGCTACTTATTCGTTTTAAATTCTCCCAAGCGCATGTGAAAAAAAAAAATTTGTTTATTATGAATTCACATCTTCCAAAATATGTTTTCATCTAGCTCAGGACACCACCCAAGGTCAGAACGAGCCACCGCAGAACACAGCGYGGTCCAATGCTGCCCTCTGCAGCATTTCAATGGGAAGCTACAGCGCCCTTYTACAAGAGATTTTTAGCACCCTAAAAAATAGTCAGCTCATCTCTCCCTTACTGGTCTTAGCATGCTTTCATTCCATATCACCTCTGCGTTCCTSTCTGTATTCCCCCTTAACTCAGATRCCATCTACATCAAACCAAGCAAGAGGCATGTCTCTTTCCTTTGGTAATAAAAAGCACCCATTTCACTACATGGTTCAGCTGTCCCTAACATACAACTATATTTCCACTTTAGAAGCATCTGATTTGGCTCCCTYTGACCTGCCCAGAAAGGACATAAAGCAGAATTTAAGCATGTTCACGCAACCTTCTGAACCAAATGAATTAAATCCTTTTAACATCACATTCACATTAAACACATAACTCTCCTCTGCAGGCCAGGGGAGTTGACAAGGGATTTGCTTTGAGAACAGCTGGAACAAGTTAAGATCTTASTACCAGCAACATTTCAAACCACCGCAGCTGATTTTGCAGTGAGGCAGATTAGAAGCACTCACCTTATCTGCCAGCAGAGCTCAGCCATAAACATCACAATCAGGGGCTGAAGYGCAGCCAGAAACACCTGGGTGCAGATTCTGAGGAAGATCCCTGCTCCAGCTACTCCTTATACTGTTACCTCATTAAAAGGGAGGAGGGTGATTTAATTTCTAATCATTTTTTCTGAGCCTTCAAATCACTCTCAGCTGGCCTTGTTCCTACAAACTAAAATGTAATGAAGCCGACTTTGACAGAGCTGGGATTCTCACTTCAGCTGTCAGCAGAGTGACAGAAAGGAAATGCTGCAGTGAGTGCTCCCTGGAYAGGTCTTTCCACAGGTCCAACAAAGGAAAAGGATTAAAGACCATAAATCCACATCTACACCAGCTGACCTCAGTTTGGGTCAGACCAGGGGACACTGAAAAGGCTGCAAAGACAGATTTTTCACTTTCTCAGCTACAGTACAAAGTGCTGTACTCTGAACTCTCAGTACTCTTCAGAGTCTGTAGACTAGATCAGTCTGTAGGGCTATCACCAGACATCCTTTACAGATATTACATCAATTTAATTTTTCAAAAGGATGAAAACGCACCAATGCAGATCTTCAGTCTGCATTTTGGCCTTCGTAAGCAAGGAAGGTAAGCAGGAAAGGAAAATGTTAGAACCACTCTGCACTGTGCATTCTCTGTGAAGACCATCTTCAGAAGCAAAAGCTTCAGGTATTTTCTTCTTTCTTTCTCAAAAGACCCACAAAACACTCCAGCAAACAAAAGCCACGGTTTATACTCAAAACAAAACACTATTAAGAAATAAATATAAACTAGATTTGCTATCAGCYTAGACTCTGTGCCAGGTACTCATAATTGTAGGAATAATTTCAATGCAAACAAAATAAATTTTAACAAACCAAAACTGTTGCCTTTTWATGTTAATTTATATTTTTTAAAGTTTAAATATTGTTTAATCCCTTCAGTAGGAAGCATGCTAAGGCAGAAAACACACCCAAAACAGAAAGCTGGAAAGAGCTTATACTTTCATCCTAAAAACATGGGTTTTTTTCTTTTTTATTTTTTTTTTTAATTTGGTTGGAATCAATATTGAAATGAGATTCCTACCAGAAAATAGCTTTTTCAGGCACACTAAATATCCCTTGGTTCAGCAGAATATTTAATCCCCTTGGATCAGGCACTTGGATTTTCTTAGATCATGCTGAGATAACAGCATTCTGCTGTGTTCTGGCACCATAAAATCCTTGCTTATGAAAATAAAAGAAAAATATGGCCTCTCTGGGAACATACATCTCTGCACTACTTTTTTCCATAGTTTAGACATTGTAGTCTCAAAATCAATTTTTACACAGATATACCACGTTCTCTTTATGAGTCATGGCAAAAGCTCTCCCGCACCACTATTTTACAGGGGCCAAGTGTACACAGGACTCCTCAAAATGATGATGCTTTCAGAGTCTTGGCTCAGACTCCAGCTCACGCTGGGCAAGTGCCAAGGCGTAACTGGAGTCAAACCCCTCCAACAGCACCATCTAGTGAAAAAGAGAGAAAATAAACACATGCAAATTTAAACAGTTTTCACCGCATTCTGGAAACGAACAAAAGGCCAATTCTCTCCTAATCTCCCATTACAACTGCATTTAGGTATAGCTTTCATCAAGGCTCTTTGCCTTGTGAAGTGTGGTGACAAGTAGAGAAAGATTCAGCTGCTAATTGTAAGCTTTTTGTCTAAATCTGGAACACCACTTGGAACACATATAAACTTGCCCTTGTTTATTTTTGCAATGTTAAGCTTGCATTTTTCTTGCTTTTATGAGAAATAGAAGCGTTTTTTAATGCTTTAAAAGTATTGATAACATCTTCTGTTTCCCACTGTGGTATTGTTGGGGGTATTTTAAGACAAGCAGCTCCAGAATAAAATTAAAATAATATATACATATAGTCTCAACACATTTTTTTTTTACCTTTTAATATAATCATAGTATCTTAATATTATTCACTTAATATTAGTGAAATACGAAATTCTTGTTCATGAAAAAGGGCAGATTCAGCTTCCATCTATAACTTCAATGTGGCCAGGGCTCCCTCTTTTCCAAAAGACTACCTGATGAAATTATGCAGGTGCTCAGATCTTTTACAAGGTCAGAGCTAAGTACATTGGCGATTAGAAGAAAATACAGCTATTAATAGCTATTAATTTTGAGTGCCTTTTATGGTCTTGTTCAACTAGTTTTCCAGTCAGGAGAAACAGATTCTGTTCTTATCCCAATGCATATCTTCACTGCCACCCAACTCAGGTTTCATGGKATTACTTGAGGTCTCAAACTGAAAACTCTATATGGCCCAAGTTCCTCAATTCTCACTGCGCAGTTAAGCCCAAGAAAAAGCCATCCTGAGGATTCCCATACTCCCAGTAGGTTGCTGGTACACTGCTGTTCCTTTGAGCTCTCTCTCRCTTGGTATTAGTTTGTCAATCAAATTGCTTGCCCCCCCTTTACTTTACAATGGCCTTACCTACTTGAATTGTCTGGCTCAAAATTAAAACTGTTATTGTAGAATAACTAAAAATCCTTCTAACAAACACAAAAGAGAAATTAACTCTTACTGCAGAGCAGTAGAAAGAGTGCTCTCCTAAGCTTTCATGTCTCCTTACAGCACCACTTGATTTGGAAGCCTACACTCTGGCTTTTCCTGTTTTGGGTGTTAATCCCTGTATGCTGAAATACTTCATTTTGCTTCCTTCTTTCCATTTCCTGGTCTCTCTTCAACCAGCCCTGATTAAATCTTCCCCCAAGAATTTTGGTGCATCTATTTGTGACAACTTGTAATGCTATCTTAAAGTCAAAGAAAAATCTTTTGAGAGAACAGGAAATTTCACTAGGTAGGTGCCAACWGGAACAAGATTTTGAAATGTATATGGGTGTTTCAAGATGCCACAACTCGTTGGAAAGTCCCACCAAAACTGGATAGAGCAGAGAGCACACTGGCCCATCTACTGCTTTGGACCAATGGCTCCCCGTAATCCCCACAGGTTTCATGGAAGTTGCTCACAGTTAATCCTTTAAGAAAACAGTATCAGACTATGCCAATATTGAACGAATAGACAACTGCTTATTTCCCAAGAAACCAGGAGGGTAGAATCTCAATTTTAGAAATTAACCACAGTTTTTCTCACTATGTAGAACCAGGAACCTTGATTCAGCATGCACCAATTCTCTGAGAAAGCAAGGTAATATAGAATAGTAAAAACACACAACAGCTGCTGGATATTACAGGCACTGTGGGTAATCCTGAATGCTTTGCATGCACATTACACTGTCTGTATTACCCAGACACAGACAATACTGCACACAGGATGAACAAACAAAAACAAGMTCCATGATTTCACAGGGTGGCGGCAGGGAATGAAACCTTACCAGTTGTGTTGTCACTAAAAGTGATTTCACTGAGACAACACACACATAAAATATTATGATATATTGCAAAGATGAGGGAGACATTACCAGAAATTAATCACAGACACTGGCAGAAGTTATGGATAAAAAATCCCAACTAGTTATGRATTGAAAACACCCAAAACAACTTAAATCTGTACAAAAATAAAACTCCACAAAAAAAMCSCAAAACAAACAAAATCACATTTATATTGTAGCATGGTKTATAAACACAGCAACTGTTTTCTCTACTGGAGGGAGAAAGCACAAGACAGGTAGAGCAAGTTGTCTTAAAGTCAATGAACATGAGTTTTCCACTTGTGAAACAAAGCYGGATATGACATCAGCTAAATGAAAKGACTTCCACTTACTTTCTTCCCCTGCTATGGCCAGGTGTCTGGTCTTCAGTATGGCTGTAAAAAGGATTAATCCAAGCAATATGAGTGATTCAAGCTTAATTAGAAAAACTGCATGTGTTGGACACACCACAGATGTCCTCAGTATAGGCCACAGAAGGTACCACTTCATTTAGGGGCTACCACGAATTTTTGGTTTTCTGTTGTTTTACAGACTCAGTAGGGAAAAGCAGAAAAGTCTCTTATCAATTAAGCCATGAAGAACATTCTCCTTGATATGGTATTAGCTCAGGAGATGAGAATTAGCACATTAAGAACAAACATGCATCAATCACATTRATGTCTACATACATACCATCCAAAATAATGTCCCTGTGGCAAGAGCTGCATACTGCTCAATTGTGGAAAGCACACTGAAGATAAGGCATATCAGCACAATAAGGAAGCTGTAAATGAAAAGAAATCCAAAAATTAAAATAATGTAATAAGAAYCTACAGGGAGAACAGATGATTGTGCAATTACAAATAATCTGTTTATACTGAAATGTCATTGGTATTGGATTATCCCAAAACACAGCTGGTAATTTTTGGATGATCCTGCTTCCTGCTGGACTGTTGTTAGSGCTATTTTTCACAATTCTGTTGAGACAACCAACACCAATTCTTTGCTCTCTACTGAAATCTATGGCAAAATCCAGTAACTAAATCACCCACCCTGTTAGAGATCTCTAAAACAGTTAACCATTTT
>NW_026623397.1:336477-367415 GCF_030028575.1 Malurus melanocephalus
AAAAAAAAAAAAAAAAAAAAAAAAAAAACAAAACAAAAACAAAAGCTAAAAACCAAAACCAAAAAAGATTTGACGTGATGAATGAAACTGAACGAAAACTGAACTCAAGAGAAGTATTAAAATAGGATATCAAACTGGCATAACTCAGCTCAAGTTATCCAGAGCCTCTACCTTTATTCACAGAAGTGAGAACTTCGTTAGGTGAATCTTTTGGAAGACCAAGCATTCAAGAAAACAAAACTAGGYTAAGGTTGACATAACTGCTCAACAATTGCTTCAAGATACAGTGTATAGAAATCTAACRCATGCATTAAAAAAATATGCCAGAACCACAGAATCATTAAGGTTGGAAAAAACCATGCAGATCAAGTCCAACCTTTGAGATTCTTGAGTTCAAATTCTGAGATTTTACTACCAAATAGTGGAGAGAAAGCATGTAGGCGATTAGGTACACAAATCAAATATATAATGAAATTCAGTTAATAGGATAGAGATTATACCTATCAATACAAGTAACACCATTTAAAAATATACTTTTACCTAAGCAAAACATAAGTATGTGGGTGTTTGATTAATCTCTAAAGTCTTCTCATTTTATTCTGTATCTTTAACTTCAGGCATTCTCWAGCACAAATAAGCTGTGCAGACAAGGCAGGAGAATGTGAAGTTAAGTCCGTCATTTGAGACAACATAAATATTCCCTAAGTGTCTAGCCCTTCTATCTGCACTATTCTCACAATTGCATGAGACCAATACACACGGCAGTGTGAACATAAATGGGTTCAGTTGCACAGAGATAAGTCAGGCTCTCTGGACACAAAGTCCAGCATACATAGAATTACCCTTTCTAAACAAACAATGAATTGCAAGGGATGAGCAGTGCCAGTTAATACTACATCCCTTAATAGTAGTAGGCATGTTAAAAAGTTTAACTCAGGCAACACATGAAACCACAAAGGGGCAACAAAGCAAGGACTATCCCATTTCTGTCCTTTTCCTAAACAAACACAAAACACTAATAACCACTACAGTTACAAGTTCACATGCCAAAGTAAGAGGAAGATAAACTTGGRGTTAATMATTTCATCCTATTAGAGAAATTGATGGCTGCCCTAAGAATTGCACCAAGTGCCAGTCACCCCACAACCTACTTTTATGGGTTTTCATACACATGGTCCCATTTCAGTCTTATTAATTTTTTTTCATCCCCAGAAAAACTCCTGCAATTCATTGCTGTGCTCTTTCCAGGCTGATGCATGAGACAGACACCTTCATAACCACAAATACACATTATGCCAGGCAAAACAAAGGTGTTTGGTCAGATACTACCGGTTTTTGTCTGTTTCTTTGGCATGAGACAAATGACACTCTCAAGGTGCCAGCTCAGCACCACAGCTAAGCTGCTAACCCTGTTACACTGGCACTGCTATTTTGCTAAAATCAATTGTGCATGAGGAACAGCAGGTACAAAATTAAGACATTAAACAAACACACATGGTATTCTCCTCTGGCATAGGCCTACTGTTTGTTGCCTTCTAACACACAGCTCTTACCCCGTTTTTGTTGTGGTGTGAGTGGCTTCCTCCTCCACCTCTGAAGTATAAGAAGGGAGTGAGCACCAGTAAAAGAGAAAACAGGAAGTCCAAAAAAATTACTTTTCTTGATACAGATGCTAAGCATGTCAACTGTTCATCCAAGCAGTAAATATCAGATAAACTAATGGGCAACTGACTCCACTCCAGTGTAGTACATATTTCCTCTAAAGGAGAGACAGACAGCAGAACACTGGAATTTCTTAAAATCTAGCACCAGAAAGGACTTTGTCTCTTGGAAAGCACCAGTCTTTTATYTCCTGAAACTCATTGCTTGTTTACCCTCTATGAACAAATGCGACCATCTTCAGGAGACGCAGCAAAGCGACGAGTTCAGGCTTTTACCAGCTCTGATCTCACTCTGTGATCATGGGGCCTTGATGAGGAGATAGTCTGTGAAATTACTGATGTTGTCTCTCCCAGGTTACAGAACAGCATCTGCTTGCCTACAGATAAGTCCCAGATACTGCATCAGTAGATGCACTTAACCACAAAGCTAAATGTTTTCAAATCATATCTAACAGAGCCCTGTTTCTTGTAACACCAAGAATTTTGCAAGCAGCTGATCATCTCTCTACTTCTTGACGTGAAACCACAACACCACGGTTAAAGTGGCATGGACATTCCAAGGTATCAGATGTTTTCTTTCATGGACTCAGTTTTTGGTGTACTAGTACAAAGGAGACCTGTTCCCTTTTCAGGCAGCACTGTTTTACTCACAGCCAGTTTCTCTGGTTGTCTTTTCAACTCACTTTTCCCAGGCACCGCATACCCAGTAGAGCCAGACCCCAAAATGATCTCTTGGAGTCCATGAAACTACACCAGGGTGAAGCATTCCAGTCACACTTTGTACATCCAAACCTGCAAATGGATGTGGGATGTGCGTCTGTGCTACACCACCCTCTCTAAAAGGAAAAGCATGAACACAGACACTGGTGTACAGTTACACGAGTGTGTGCATACGTGTGTGTATGTGGGCAAACATTTGACAAAGAATAAATTTTGTCTTGCTTCATTATGTCTGTCAGACAGTTTAGATAACTTTTTGTCTCAAACAGGTTTGAGAAGCCAGACCATTTCCACAAAAGAATCATTCAGCAGACAGGGGAACATGGCCAGCCAACATTTGTGCTATATTTAGCAACAGACAGGAAATGTATTAAGAGCTAAAGGTGATTTTCTGACTATTCTAGGATATATTTTGACTTATGGAACAGACCTATGGCTTTTTCCCTAACCTCAGTGGCAGCTGTAGGGACTTGGCACATTATAGGCAGCTATCAGTACTGTGCAGCCTTCAGGCCCGAGCTGCTGCCTTTTTTCTATATTTAACTATGATTTTTGAACATTAGCATGTCTTTTTTGTGGCTTGAAACAAAGTGTAGAATGATCAAAGCAACAATAAACCACTTACTGAGAGATAACAATGCTCATTTAGTGAATGTCACAGGTAGGTGAACTGATAAAGGTTCATAAAAYATGTCCAGTGATATGACCAAGAACATTTTTAAAAAGGTGCATGAGACACGCTGGAAGTTCTTACTCACCAGATTAATACAGTCTCATGCACATGCAGCTGTTATCATCAAAAACAGTACTAAAATATGGGCAGAATTCATTCCTTCTTGCAGTGTTTTTTACATATTCCCAGTGGGGGTCTTTCCATAAACCGGGAAAAGGTCRCCATTAGGCTCTAAACCGAGCTAAAACCTTAAAAAATTTTAATAATGAGAAGGGGCATGCAAAGTTCAGCTCAATTAATACAAACCCAATTTGAGCTCTAACATTCCAGGAAGACAAGACAGTTTTCTTTGTTGAAAGTCACTTACAACCTGCCTTAAGTCTAGTTTTTCCAACCATTTTATTTATGACAGCTATCAATCTTGAAGATAACCAACTATCAGTTCCCTTGCATACAGAGAGTATTCTTTTAACGGGTAACTGCTGGATCTGTTTTGTTTTTTGTTTTTGTTTGGCATGAGGTGAACGGCTGGTTGCAGTTCATCCTCTCTGTCTACTGGAGAAAATGACTGGAACTAAAAGAGAAATATTCTGTAAAAGAAGAAAATGTCTTTGGGGGCTTCTATGTCTTTGGTAACATTCTGCCTAAGCCCCCTTCTTGAATCTCTGTCTGCCCTTATTTTTACACAACTGGATCGTCTTTCTTTGAACGTCCAGCTTTGTTCAGTCACTTACATTAACTCAGAGGGTGGCTTTGTTTTCTGGAATTTTGTTAGTTTGTGGGGTTTTTCACGGAGTAAATTACTTTTTTTTTTCCTTTTAAGCTTTTAACCATGGTAGATTTCTTAGGTAAACAAAGTAATACAAAGTTTAAGCTTCTCTAAGCATAGAGCTTTACAAGAGCTGACAAGATGACATTGAGAAGGAACAACACCAGCGTACAGATTAAACTTGGGCAGATTCTTATCTTGTTCATCATGATTTGCAAACTATAAGGCTGCTGCATATCCAGCTCACGTCAGTTCATTAAAATATATGACAGCATCATTATTTCATCTTTCATCCCCATGGCTTATACGTACTGACACTTCTCAGACGGTGAACTCAAAGGTCAATGGTATTAGAGAAGGATATTTTCATGCAGCTTTCCAGGTAACAAACAGTTATTGCAATGAGGCTTTAGATAGACAATTTCAGGTAAGAGAACACTCTTTAATTTTGTCATTCATTCTGCTGCATTCCATGCCAGCAGAAGTASGTCCTTACTTAATTTACATGAGAAATTTCCTCATGAAAAACTTCAGATTTTTACTACAAGTCAACATAAATCCCTGACCAGCTCACACAGTACTGCATAGTCATTTCCACAGAGCCAAGAAAACATTCAGAACTAACCCTTATCAAGCAATTTCTTACTAAAACGAGGCACCAGGTTTTGTTCTTTCACTCAAGGTACTTTGGGATTGCTTGAGAGAAAGAAAAATCTAAGAAAATGTGAAAGAAAGGGAACAGGTAGAACTTGTAAAAAAAAAAAGGACAATAGGAGAAGAATGAAGTCTATGAACAAAAACAGCATTGGTAGGAAGATAACACACGATGGAAATTTATTTCATGGGATCATCATCATCATGGTATAGTGTCAAGTAGAAATACCAACTGATGGTTTTTTAAGTGAGAAACTCAGGGTTGTTTTTTAAAAAAGAAACAGGACTTAACCAGGCAGAGAAAACTTTCATCCTTAATAAAATTCACCCAAGTAAATACCCTGTATATGTAGATTTTTGGCAGAACCCTTCAGTAAGTCTGAACTGAATACTCAAAAGACACTAATTCTGTCATGACTATGGAATACCAAAGCACAGTACTAGACTACCAACAGAAAACTGAATGAGCATTTARTTACCCAGCTTGTGGGCACCAGAGGTCCTCCATCACTTACTCCATTCAAAAGCAAAAAGTCTGTTTGTAAGAGAATGGTCCACTGAAGGTACATGGTTAGAAAGAAGGARCTGTGTACTTAATTCCTCTTTGCCCATACTTTAAGCCAACTTTGACACTTTTTTCTACTACTGCAGCTGTTCATGCACTAGCATGAAAAAAAAAACCCAATAACACTGTAGCAAGGAGTTAGAAGAGACCATGAATCCACACAAACCATACCTGAAGATGAAACAAGTTTAAAAAAGAATAAATACATGGATGAGTACCTCAGTGCTGATTTTTCTAAAAATAAATAAATAAATAAATAAATAAAAATAGGGCTTTAAATCTCTGACCATGCAGGCACTTTGCATGGTTTTCCTCTAAAGATTTGTCTTTTCTTCTTCTGTTTTGTTTTTGAGGGAAGGAAGGAGGGGTAGGGGAGGGGTTTTTGTTCCCTTGAGGGAAGGAAGGAGGGGTACAGCCCCTCCCCATCTTCCAGCTTGTCTGTGGCAGGAGGATGCCCAGCATTAAGGGAAGCACACTTGCATTCATGCAGATTAGCATGAATCCCTCCAGGAACCGGCTACAACAGTTTCCTGTCCAACAMACGCTTCCTCTCTGTTATGGCCAGCACAGGTCATGCTCATAGACTGWTCTCAGCTGTAACTTGCCATCAAAAACCCTTCCACAGACAAAGTGCAAATGCTCTGTTTGTGTTAGCTTAGGTCCATCAGATGGAGCTTCCTGTTAATATGTATTTGTTCCAACTCCTAAGGCGAAGTAGTTGGTGCTTCCTGAAGGAAACAATGGCATAATTTTTAACCAGCTCTGAGACTCCTCCAGTCAAAGAAATGCTGTCTCCTGGCTCCCACATGAGAAAGCAGCTTTATTGTACAAGAAAGATCATATCAAATACAGGGCAGTCTGATACTACAAAAAATAGGTTAAATATACAGCCAAATAGGCAAGGCTTCTATCACACTTAGCTAGCTCTTCTGGGAGACTGAAGTCTGTAAAAATGATTTAAATTACGGGCAGCGTACCAAAGCACAAAGCACACAATGAATCAAAAGTCATTTAGGATACAGCACCAGAATTATTGCGGGAAAGGCCTGTAAGGTCTTGGCAAAGGGTATGATTGCAGCAGAAATGCAAACCAGACGTCAAGATGCTTCAAGAGGAAAGGTTAACTGCTCACAAAAAGCAATGTTATTGCATCCTGCAACGAGGTATTGGYTCCTTTGAGAACAGGGATGGATGAACAGGAAAAAGATGATAGGTTCTGTGTGAGAAACTGGAAAAATGAATCTGCTACAATTAAAGCAAGTGCATGACCAAGAGATGTGAACCACTGGACTGCAAATAAATTATCAGGGCTCCCCAGATGGTTCACAACAAGCATCCAATGTGCCTCATCATTAACATGAAACCTCAACACAGAAACATGACAACCATAGAAGGGGTGAGTCCACATGTGCAGTAAGGGCATCACCCAATTCTAGAAATCAAAAGAATTTTAGTATTTTTCTTTACATCACGCTTAACTAGAAAAAAATGTGTCGTTTTTTATCAGCCAATTCTGAAGTGTTCTTTTAATGATGGAGAAGAAAAATGTTCTAGAAACTGAGTACCACAATACAAATAAAATTTRTTTTGTAGTTGGATKTTTTTTTACAGAGTCTGAGCAGTCACTATATCACTATCCCACTTTTCTTGTAACAGCAGATTTAAGGTATCAGAGTTTAAATAATTTAGTATCCAAATATTAAAAGAAAATTACTAAAAGTTCTCAGACTATAAAACATAGCTTCTGAAAAACTGCCAAGACTAGGCTATTCTTCTGCTTCGCTGCTATCAAACCTAAATTAATCTTTCTAAATAAAATACTATTTAAAAAAATAAATACTTCTAATAATTACTTTCCTTCTATAYATAATATTTCTTTTAACAAGTTACAATGTTTTCTTCCAATGCTTTCTCTTGTTTGGGCTGGCTGGACACTATTTTTCTAGCTTCATCTGTCAAAGCAGTTCAAGAGCTCCGTGTATTACCTGGCTTTTTGTTTGTTGTTTTTTTTTTTCCATTTACAATTGTCACAGCAGTTCTGCTACAGATCACTATGTCTCCCCCATTAAAGATCAGGAAGCATTGCATTGTGATTTCTAAAGCATATACATCTTATAAAGCTGCAGAAAACTGGACTTGGTCAACTTTTCAGCTCACAGAGTTCTTCCTTAGGGACCAGCTTCTGGATACAGCAGGTAGCCAAGCAGTGATGCTATCCTGCCCCAAAAAAGGAAAACAARGAAAAAGAAGGAAACAGTTTTTCTTCACCAAAGGAGAAAGGTAGTATCCCACAATCTTGTACAAGTAATGTACTAGTCCATGGAAACCTGGATCCTAATTGTGCTGCAGCATAAACCAGGACTAGGCTTCTAAATGTTCCATAAAGAAATACCCACATTTCTAGCTGTCAAAAAGCYCCACAAAAGGCAAACAATGTAGATATTTTTGACAGCCTCCTTTATTTTTCAGTTGTSAACAGAGTGAAACAGTGAAAGGGACCAAAAATCGACAGATAGRTAAGCATATGAATGGGGAAGAATAAGCTACTGACCTGGACACATACTTAATTTGATTTACTCCAAATGCCCCAAATGACACCAGACCTGAGCAACTCCGGCTGACCTCCTCACCTGATCCCCCCAAATGCTTTTTTGAGCTCCTTTCTACTATAATCACTGTGCCTGAAAGTCACTTTCATCAGCGCTGGCAAGTAAGATGAAGACCGTGAGAAAGTGCTGGAGCTGGGCTAAGTGCTCTCACCAGGGTTTCCATTATGACCCTCTGCTTTAATTATTTACAGGTAGAGCTGACAGATGCTTTCACAGAAATCATTCTTGTCATCATCTTTTGAGCTTTTCCATATTCAGCTCTCAGCTGCACTTTTCTAGGGGCACTGAGGGGAGAAACATGGCACTCTTAATGTATTATAGCTTAGAAACAAGGAAGAGAAACTACATGACAGGTTAACATTGCTAAGGTGAAAGCAGAGGAATTCAGCAAACAGACATATTTCCATTTCCAGGGCAGAGAAAGTATTTGCTGAGGGAAAGACRTAATGCTTGAAAGCTATGGCAACTTGACTTCTTAGTTTGCTTTAAGCATGATGGAAAGTTCAAGTGCCCCTGGACAAAAAAAATGAAGAGAATCTAGAAAGCCACAGGCAGCTTTTAATTTTACGGTGACAGAGCCTTCCTCCAAATACAAAAATCTCTATAAATATGTGCCATGAAATACAGGAACGCTCAATGCTCCGTTTCCCCAAAAAAGCCTAAACAGATTACATTTCCAAAGTGAAATCCATGTTATGCTTAAAGAGCTTTAACTTTGTGCCCTCATCACACAATAGACAGTTTTCCAGGGTGTAAAGCATAAGTACAATTATTTCCATCATTCCAGCAGTCAAGTTAGCTGCTTGTGGAAATTCCAATTGTCTATCACCAGGCTAAAAATTCTGCTGTATCATTTGAACTTTCCCACCCTAAATAAAACAAGGCAACATTAAGAAAAAATGGTTCAAGACAATTGTAATCAGTTCTAAGGGCTGCATTCAAGTGACTTTCAAGTTGATTTTGTCCCCAAAATACTTTGGTTTCAAAATGGGACTTGAAACTTGAACACTCAACTAGCAAAGGACTTCCTTAAAAGAGAAGTCAGGATGAGGTAATCAAAGGTGTGAGGTGTTCCATACACCAAACCTTACAGGAAGRGCTCCTAATCAGGAAACAGAGGCTSTRTGTAACATAACAAAAAGAAATATAATCAGCTATTAACTGCACAACCAAACCTGCAGTGGGTAATAGCCTCCAGCTACTTTATTTTTCACCTCCCCAAACTCTTCCTAGTCTAAAAGCCACGAGGCATCTGACCATTCCTGGGAATAGTCTTTCAATGCTGCAGGAAAAAGAAACCCCTATTTATCCTGTAGCAAAATCTCACAATCTGTCAGGTAATTCCAGGAACAAGGATTTATCAAAATTCATTCATGTAAAAATCTTGAGAGATGGTAACATTTAGTGGCACATCTGAAGGCCACAGCCTYGGGAGGGGAAAGCTACCACAGAACCATAAATCTGATATATCACTTCAAGACAGCATGAAGAAGCAAAATCCAGTGCCTGAGAGCACCTCCATCACCTGCTATTCCTGTGTTAATATASACATGAAATTATTTATATTACAGCTCTTACTGGGGCATCCAAACTATACRTAACAAGTCCTTACCAACAACATGCAATACATTTCTGAAAACAGTAATAGAAGTCAGAAAGAGGCAAAAAAAATTGTTTCGCACATCGACTTGAATAATAAATRGAATTCCAGTTAATTGCTAACATTGCAATGCCTGGCATTATATATAAAAGCCTGAATATTAAATAGTTTCAATTGTATTTCAATTGCATTGTACACAGTACATCTACAACATTAAGATATAGATATTAAATTACATTAATTTAGGACTCAAAAAAWTTCAGAATTCCACCTCCTTTCGGCTTTATAAACAGCAGAAAAAATTTATGACATTAAACCATAATACATATATTCTCTGTATATTTCTTTCTGTATATTTCTTTTTTTTAATTCTCTCTATATTTCTTTTAATATTTCTATGTATTTAGTTTTATATGTGGTGCTGTGCAATTAATAATGATAAACATAAATTTGTAATACATAATGCTAGGTACAAGGCAGCAAGGCTTGATTAGAAGCAGACCTTGAAGAGTTCTTTTCTGGAAATCATCATTTCATGGCTAAACTACCAGGAAATATCAAACGATGACTTTCTGTCAGAGTTCAGTGCCCTTGAGATTAAACTGCCATTTCAAGTGTGTGTTTAGAATGTGTCTAAAATGTATTGATACGATCCGCCAACTTATTAACAACACCCATTTGAGTAACATATGACCTCAGAGCAAAATTATGTTCTAAGATACTACTCTTGGCCCTAAACCACCAGTCATTTTAAAGGAGTATTAACAACATCCAAAACCCTAAGGAAAACACAAGGTCAAGTTCAGTCATCTTGTGACACTGCACTAATGTATGTCCTTCCAGGCACACAACTGACTGCCAGCCATGGCATTCAACAAAATACCCTCTAGCTGTTGTTTGCTTCATGGGGTCTACTMTTTCTACCAGTTTAGTTTGAAATCATGGGAATTTATTGTTTAGAAGCACATCCCGTAGATTCTGGTAGCACTGAAAAATAGAGAAAAAGCAGAGCTGAAAGCTAAGAGAGAAACACCATAAAATCCCATCACGAATTTTATGCTTTGCTGTTTAAAAAAAAAAGGATTTCTATGGTTATAACAAAAACTATTAAAAGCAGCCTAAAATTTTAAAAGCACTTCTGAAAGTGCATCATAATTAAACCATTACACTTCACATGCATCAAATAATCCCTAAAATCCTTCAATGTAGGATCAGATTTCCAGGTGTGTTCATCATTCAGGAACTCAGCCATTATTCTTTTGAACAGATTTTTAACTTAAAGCACTGACCCCTTTGAACATACCGTTCAAGTTAGATACTAATTGTTTCGGACCAATCAATCTCTAGTGAATTTATAAACTACAAAGTTAGTCAAGTAAAARATTCAGGATCCTTATTCTATGCTGACAAATTTCACAATAACTGAGAAGCAAAAACTGTGATATTGAGGACATACTAGTCAACTTGCAAGTCACAAGACAAATGAAAGAAAATGACAAAGGATAAAATCAATTTACCTCCATTTTGAAACTGCTGCTTTGATGAAATATTTACTTCTTATTTCCCAATTATTCAACAGACAGGCTTGCCCAGATTAAGGCACATCTTTAATTTAAATGGAATTTTTTCAAAACAAGCTTAGTCCTATGGAAGTCAGAATTTCAGGCCTGACCATTAGACATTTTTTTTTTAAGATGGCTTAATTTCCTTGAAATCCTAAGGAGTAATTGGAGACAAAGGGGKCACAGGGGTCACTCTTTCTGTTTATCAATGTTAAAACCTGACCTGCAATGATTAATACTGTTTTTAAAGACGCAAAGCAATTCAAAAGCTGCAGAAGGCTGAGGAACACCAAAGTCATCAGTGCAGAAGACTGAAGGACACAGTTTGATTACAGCCATTATTGAAATGGCACCTGTGCCATTGGAKAATACTTCTCTCTGCAGTTTCACCTTCGTCAGTACAAACAAAAGCATTGTTCTAATTGGAAAGTCTTTGGCAGCAGGATGAGGAAAATAACAAAGTATCTSTAATGTGCACAGCACATAACGTTTGTTTCATAATCTGATGGAGCAAATTAATTTCTTGACCAGCCAACAGGATACGCTTAATTAAAAGGAAAAAAAAAAACCGTGTGGAAGAGAGCTTTCTTAATCTATGAACTCCTTTTTTCCTTCTCCAAGGAATTGCTGGGCAGATTCCTGCTCTAYGCAGTCTACGTCTGACTTTCACCTGAAGCAACCCTGAATGTCAGACAGCCAAAACCAGTGAAATCCTCCTGCTTTTATGCTTCTTAGATATTCTTTCTTTTTTTTTAATGTTTCTTCTATAAATASAGTGTATGGTGACACAGACTTTGATTATCTGCTGGTCAAAGGGCCACAACCWTCAAAAAAGAACTAAGGAAAAAAGTAAATGCCAAGGTGTCTTGTCCAARAAACAATCACTTTTTGAAAAGACCACTGGTCTCAAATTAAAAAAAAAAATTGGCCCTAAGGTCAACTAATTTATAAACCTAATGCTTTCCAGAATTCCTTTTATACTCTGTTTCTCACTACTCAACAAACACCAAAATAAAGTCATACTACTCTGAGATAACCTAATCAATTTTTAATTGAGAATAAGGATGCARTTTGACATCATCCATCTCTGACACAGATTTATGGGAGAACAGTGTTTGCAATAAAAAAAAAAGCTATTCTTAGTGTGACTCTGGCTCCAGACCTACATTTGAGCTCAGAAGAATCCAGTATTGCAGATCCATAAAAAGTGGGGCACACCAGCAAACAAAATATTTGTTTGAGCATTGAACTCYTTCATAATATAGACTTCAACCAAAAAACCCAAAACCAAAAAGAAATCAAACAAAAAACCCCACAATCACTTTGAACAGTGAGAAGCTTCTTTATCTGAAACAACAACCCCTGAACTTTTACAAGTTATCTATGAAGCTTTTGTGCCTTGCTGAAACTGGCTGAGAGACAGACCTGTTTCTCATTCACCTCAGCCGCTTAAGCATAAATTAAAATAATATTGTCACTCCCACAGYAGAGTTCCAGAAACAGGCTCCTTTTCACACAACTCAAATCACCTGTTTGAAAGGTGTTGTTTTTTTTTCTGAGGCTGAGTCCTTTACCTAAAAGTAGATCGTCAGATAAACTGCTGCTGCTTCTACCATGGTCAAGAGACAGGAGCACAGGAACAGTTTGGGGATGTAAAGTACCTCAAGTGAAGCATTCCTAAGAGTCAGGTGGAAAAAAAAAAAAGGGTCACTGGAGAAACAAATTATGTCTGTCTGGAGAAACCAGGTGTGGGAGAAACGGGGCTYCTGAGGGAAAACTCCAGCAGATGGCCCCAAAGCAACAGCAAGTCACAGCCACAGCTCATGCAAACGAGTGCCATTCCCAGCAGTTTTCTGTACACCCAGCAAACGGCAACCAGAAGTCCCAGCTAAGTCTGCTGGTACTGATGCATTTAAGAATGCACAATTGCTACACTAAAATGAATAAAAACTTCATTTAATTTTGTTAGTTAGTTAAGAACATAATTAGGAGTGTGATCACTTAAACAGGTATTTTTTAAAGTTAACTTTTTTCTAAGGATGTGATTTCTACTTTTTATGGTTACARTGCTGCACAGCTTGTCAAAAGCTTCTTCCATTGTGATCAAAAAACTTCAAATCATTGTAGAAAGTATTTCAGGCAGGCATTTCCAGTGTATTTTAGGAAGACATTTTCCAGTAATGGAAGGTCAGGATGAGGGTAGAGCACATATTTCATTACATATCATTACTCACACACTTCCAAAGTTAATTGTGTCAAAGTCGTTTTAAAAAACTTCAGAATGGTTTCCTCTACAAGAACATGAAAGAGGCAAGCGCTCAAAAAACAATTCATTCTGGTTAAAAATTACTGCATTCTGAAATGGGATTTTCAGGCCTTGCTTGAAAAAGTTTTCCTCAAATCAATTCCTTCAGAAAGTGCTTCACTGATCASAGCTGAAAAAATCAAACAGGCCTTCCTCTGTATGCAGGAAGGTATACTTGGACCCAAGGAGATGTGATGATTAATGAACTTGCTGTCTAAGTTAATAAAAAGATAAAAATAAATAAGATTCTAACTTTTCACATTTTTTTAAGTGAGATAATGGGATAARGAGTATCAGATCAACAAATTGTAGAATCAGAATGGTTTGGGYTGGAAGGGATCTTAAAGCCCATTTGGCTCCATCCTCCGCCTTGGGCAGGGACAATAGACCAGGCTGCTCAGAGCCCCGTTCAACCTGGCCTTGAACACTGCCAGGGATGGGCACAAGTTTTAAAGAAACTCAGTAGTACTTAGTCCTCTTAGTCTACTTTTTCCTTAAATTCTACCACCTTCTTATTCGCCAGCTATGAACTTTTCATGCATTAAAGTCTGAGACTTCAAAAATATATTATGAACCAAGAAATTACAACTCTGAGTAACTTCTACCCCAATATCCTTTCTCATCTCTCCTGGCTCCCCTGCTCTTTCAGACTGACCTKTACTGAAAGCACACTGCATGCTATGTATTGCAAGCCTGCAGCTAGATAGAACATGCTTTGGTCAGGTTAACACTCAAAAAGAACAAAAGAAGTGGATGCCAGCTACCGCCTAAGTGCATGCAAACTTCCACTGAAACAACCCATGGAGCAATTATCATCTTCATTTRCTAGCAAAGGAAAATGGGCAGGGGCATGGAGGATGTGAGGCAAAGACTGAAACTGCTTTGGCCAGGCCAAAGGTCCCCACCTTCATTTTTAGCATCCATCTCTCTATTTTCTCATCATGGTGAGCTACATAGGTGCTTCAATAGTGAGAAATTTGCATTAACTTAAGGAGGCTTTGTCTCCAAAGTATTTGCTTGATAATGTCAGTCAAAGGAGTGAAAATAAAAACAAAAGTTGGTAAGACTCCCTAAGCTGGCCTTACGACATAGAGAAAATTATATAGAGTAGGTAAGCTGAAGGCCTTAARAACCAAAGTCATCTAACTTATACCTCAGACAGACTGAAAGCGGAAGACCACTGGTATTGATAAAAGAACAGAGAAAGGGCAAAAAAATCCAATTAAGATTAATACAAAAAGAAAAAAAGTGCTTTATAGAAGCAGCATGTATGTTTTCAAGCAAAGCAAGACTGCATTTTTCAAAGATAAAATTAAGTAGTAACTTAAATACAAAATGTAATAACTTACCTAAGTTTTATATGCCAAAAGGCACCCAGAACCCTCTATTGCTCCTTACATTTCATACTAAATAGTAAGAATCTGTGTTGAAGATAAGAACCCAAGTAACAGCTTGAGCATTAGAGAAGAAGCTAGTTTTCTATCAGAGACAAGTGTGCAGCATTGTAGACAGGTGATTTTTTACTTTACAGATACATGGAGATTTAG
Organism: Malurus melanocephalus; assembly: GCF_030028575.1. Lineage (NCBI taxonomy): Eukaryota > Metazoa > Chordata > Aves > Passeriformes > Maluridae > Malurus > Malurus melanocephalus. Next base: position 351,143 of record NW_026623397.1, read on the forward strand.
YTAACAAAGGGCTGAAGTGCACCATTCTTTGAAGAAGCCATTTCTATTTCATTAACTTCCCAAATACCAAGGGGGTATTAATTAATTCATTAATTAATGAGCACACAAGCTCATTGTTTCAGTCAGGGTTTTGTGTAAGCAGAGATCTCTACTTGCACAAAGAGGAGGAGTCACACCACAGTGGTGGGCACATCCACAGATCCCTTTGCASCATTCAGGCTCTGCAGCAAGACAAATCCCCAGATGAGCATTCTGGACTGACATAAATTTACTTCTACCTATTATAAGRCTGAGGTTCCATTTGCTTATTATAAACCTGTGTGATCTTTCAAATGTTATGATGGGCAAATCTTTCAGTATTTCTTTCTGGCCTTGTTAACATTGATCAAGTTGTGCAACTTGGCAATGAAGAAATGAGCATTTRAGCAGTGATCAAACCCTAAGACATCCAGAGTGCCAAGATCTTCAAAGCCCTGTCAGGTACACAGGAAATCAAGGGTAAGCATGAAATATCAAAGGTGTTTTACTTCAAGTAAAGGACAGGAAGACTGGGGTTTCCAATTTTATAYTGGAGGATGGGGAACAAAGGAGAGAAGCTAAAGCACTGTAGGAATTTTACCCAAGTCAGTGATAAGATTATCTTTAATCCAAAGCAACACAAATACAGATTCACAGGTAATAGTGCACACCATACAAAGAGAGAGTAACTTGCAATCACTTCAGTGTATGATAATACACCACTCTAAATTGTTACCACACCATGTAGCATCAATACAGAACAATTAACCACYGCCTTGTCATCACTCAGAATGAAGTTTAAAGCTAGATTTGTTGTGTGTTTAAGCATATAAGAAAAGCAGAATTAAAAACTTAATCCAAACCATTTGTTCCATCGAAGATTAAGCTCTACAGGAATTACTGTGTACCTCTAAATTCGGCTAAGTGTCCCAAGTCAAACTTTCTCTTTCCTCAGTTACAYACCTCCAGTCTCAGAAGGTGAAAGACACCTTGGTTTGTGGAACTGTACAGAGCCTGAATGGGAAACCACAGCATACATATATGCAGGCACACACTTCCTTTAGAAACTGAAGGATCATTTTATTCCCTGCAATCATAGAATGTTTTTGAAGTTTTACCTCTTGCGATCATTCATTACCACATCATCTCATCACCCTCAACACACGAGACATCAGCAGCCTTGGAAACTAAACAGGGTCAGGCCCAGTTACTGCTTGGACAGGAGACACTTGCAAACACCAGGTGCCATAGGCTCCCACAGCTTGCCTAGAGCTGACACTTGGACACAATGCCAAGGGCATCCGGAAGAGCTCCTGCTGCTACATTAGTAGCAAAAAAACTGCAAAAGGGAAGCACAGGCTTATTGCTCAGTGAACGGGGGATTTGATGGCACAGAGACAGACAAACTAATGCACCCAATGCCCTCTTTGCCTCAGACTCCACAAGCAACATCTCCCTGACCTCTTGCTKGAATGCAGGGTTCAAGGAGGAGATACACCTCCAGGAAGGAAACTGGACTGAGTTAGGGATGACTTGAGAGAACTCATCCCATCCATGATCATGGGACCAGACATGTTGTGTCTGAGGGCGCTGAGAGATGGACTGTGCCACTGCGATTTGTCACTCAGGTAAAGAGTCCCTCTGACAGCTGGAAAAAGATAAATGTCACACCCATCTTCAAAACAGCCAAATCAAAAGAATACAGCAGAGACTTCTCCATGCTACAGCTGAAAAAATCACAGCCTACACCCCCATTTTCAGCATGCTGCTGTAGCTAAGACTGTCACAAACTGCACTCATTCAACTTCACTGAAGTTCACCCGCAAAAGCTACATCTACCAGGGCACAGACACGAGGGCAAGAAGCCAACAACGGAGCAATCAGGAAAAAGGAAATCCCTTGCATCACAACATTCATCTGTCTGAAACCATCTGGAAATTGACTCTTCAGGATATAAAGTTCACGGCATACTTTCTAAAGAAATGCAAGCAAAAAAGATTCACAAGTTTCCTGGRCTTTGACCCAGAATAGACTTGAACATCCTTGTCTGGTTCTATACAGTTCAGATGAAGATTTAAGTGAGAGGTAAAAATTTTCCATGGTAAGACAGGCAGCCCCTGCCTCATCCTTCYCCAACTAGTCCCACTAATTGTCTCATTTCGAAAAGAATAAAATCCTGTTGTTTCATATCTCTGTGGTGACACGGTACAACAAAAGAATTCCAAGAACCCAAAAATCAGAGAGAAAGACACAACACCTACTCCCTTTAAATCAGACATTTGGAGGAATCCTGTGAGTAACTCATCAGTSTCCATGCAATCCGGAAGCCTGTCCGCCCCAGCTGGCATTTTGCAACTTCTAACGTTTTTTTAGCATGCAAAATGCAGAGGATTCAAGACTGAAGATGTCAGTCAAGTCCCAAAAAATCCTAACAGACTTTTCCCATAGATTTTGGGAACTGATAAAGGAAAATTTATTTCTACCAAGAGAGATTTCTCTGCGTGAATGGGTCCATTAGATTTAGTATGAGAATAAAGTCACTGGTTCTTTTACTTTTGTCCACAAGCCCAASAAAATTATAGTATGAAAGTGATAGTCACTCCCTTGTTCTTCCCATGTGAAACAGTCTTTGTCGGTCCTCATAGGGACCAGAAAAGAAAAAAACATGCACTAATTTTGTAGGAAGTGGTTTGAGATTTTTCTTAAGAAGGACATCATTTTTTATAGCAACTCATCACAATTACCACTACACTGAAGTTTAAGAGTGGGGGGAAAAACTAAAGAAAAAAAGAAAGTACACTTAAAAATGAGACCTTCAAGCTAAAGAAAAGAGAGTTCATATAATGTGGTTTAACCAGTAGGCCTCACAAAATGCCTGAGAGCAAACAGGACAGAGCTGTCAGGTAACATGCAGGGGTTAAAAAAAGAATCTGCATCAAGAATTTCCAAACTACCAGTTATTCTTCCAGAGAAGATCAGCTTGGTATTCTATCAGGTCACAAACATTTCAATACTCCTTTGACACTACCAAAAGATCTTAAAGAGTAGTTAGGTTTCCAAGCTTCCAGGGTCTKCCTCTGTCATGTTTTGAGATATCCCACCACACGCTGTGATCAAATCCTACCAAGAGATTCACAATGTTTTTCAAAAAGCTGTGGAATTCAAATTCTACCATAACTTTAGGGGGAAGTGGCTAGCGAGAGTGTTCTTTTCTCCCTCACCCATTTTTTTCTTCTAAACTCACTTTCTTCCTGTTTTGTTTTCCTGATCTGTTATTGCTGCAAAAGGAACAAGCAAATGTGGAAAAATGTCCAATTCAATATATTTTTCATGGCCCATGAAAATGAAGGAAAAAAAGAGAAGCAGAAATTTTTAATAAGAGAATATTCAGCAGGTGGATATTTGGAGGTTTTCAGTGTGTCTTGAATTTGAATTAGCTAACAGTATATTTTAGAGTTAACTAGTCTTCAAGATGGGTTAAATAAATGCAGATATAGTCCAAGGGGATGCCCACAAATGATCATCATTTGGTATCTCTGGAAACAATATCCAGTATATCTGGGGAATTAATGCAACTTTCAGGCAATCAAAAATAATTCATCTAGTTYTGTTTCTTTGATGTGGTGTTGTTTATTCAGTCTCTCAAGCTGTCTTCATCGCAGTTTTGATTTTTGGTCAAAGAAATCGTGGGCTCAAAGCGAGTTCCTCTTTTACACAGTTCATCAGGTGCAGAGACATGCACACAGTGGCTCAGAGAAGAATGGGCTCAGACACACATGAATCCACCGTGGTCACAGACTGGAACAGAGAGCAACCATGGACCACTCCACAGCTGCAGTGGGCTCTGAGATCTGCAGATGCAAAGGGCACAGAGCTACAGAGAGGCCCTTTACACGGTGCAAAGGATAAAAAAACCCTCCAAGCTCCCAGAGTAATACACGAGCATGTCCATTTGCAGAATGCCACACATCTTTTCCTCCCAGGTGCGTTGACAGCACTCGGTAACAATCCGGTCTGATGAGCCCACACCAGATGAACAGCCCGTGCCATCACCACGTGCTATTGTTCACACACAGGACTTCTTCCTCACTCGGTTTAAATACACAACATGGGAACTCTTGACGCAAATAGCCTTTGTTCCTTCGTCACAAGATTTACAGTATTAACTCATTAACGGCAAATATGTGAAGTGYAGCTCGTAACTTGTTTCCCCTAGACCCCTTCGTTGCTTTCAAACTTGTGTTTTATGTGAATGGCTTTTACCAGCGGCTCCCAAATTAAGCAAGGAAGCAAGTCCAACATATTCAAGGTCACTGTTTGCATGTCCGATTACACTGATGGTTATAACTGTTGTGGTTTTCCACCTTGAGAGGGCAGGAAACTAAAGGTCTTCTGGGTAATCAAATGCACATGTAGAAACAATAAAATACACCCATAAAATGATGAATGCCAAGCTTATTAATGCAGACTTGCTTTGCCAGAAATGGCAGCTAGTTCTAAGTGTTCCAAGACACCTTTTGCCTCTTTTTTTTTTCCATTTGTTTATTTTTGGTAGTTTTGCTTTGCTTTTTTGGTGGGCTTTTTTAAGTGCTACAGGGGTGCAAACAATCAATGCCCCTAGAAGCCACCACAGCAAAAAGCAGAAAAAAGACATCTGAAATTATTTTCAATGTTTGACTGGGTTAATTTCAAGATGCCAYCTGCAGGCACTGCATTCTTCAGTTGTTCCTGGAACACTGCATTTAACACAACAAAAAACGAATAATGAAGGATTCTCTTTGCTGTCATTTCTGCCTAACACTTGTTAAACAAAAGGTGTTACCAACAGGTTATTCTGAAGAACAGGTGTACCAAGCCAAGCAGAGAGCCTCTGAAAGACTGCTTATCCATTTCTCATGCAGCTGCTGTCCCAAAATACCATCTCATTGTTTTGTCATTTGAAAGACACTTATTAACTATGATAAATTATTTGCAAGCACAGAGGATTCAGTGAAGAAAGCACARAGACTCCACTGAACCAGACATACTTCAAGCACACCCAGATTAGAGAAATACACTCTTTTGAGGAACTCGGAAGTTTAAGAAATGAAACAACTGCAAAAACGAAGGAGATGGGGGATTGCAATGCAACACCACGCTGTTTGCTAGGGATTGGTGGGATTCCTATGTGTCATGAGGGCCCCCTCGGACCTTTCATCCAAGCAATAATAAAAAGCAAAATACATAACAAAAGACTTGAACACTAAGGTAGCCTTGGGAATAAAACATTTAACAACCCACTTCTTTCAAGGAAAATTGAGTATCTGTGACCACCCCTCAAAAATGTTCCAAATACATTAAAAAAAACAAACAAACAAACAAACAAACAAAAAAACCCAGAGAAAGTCCTTCTACAGCATTTTGTCTTTTTTGAGGATTGGGTTTTATTGGCTAGGGGTTATTTTTTGTTCATTATCTGAAAGATACAAGAGTTGAACTTGAATGCATACCCGAAGCTCTTCAAAGAGAGGACCACAAACATGTACAACTTATCTAAGGATGAATTTCAATTGTTGAACAATTTTCCTTTGGCTTTTCAACCATTAACATGCATTTATTTTGTGTTGCTTGCTTCATTATTACAGGGAAAAGTTCACAGTTGCTTAAACKGAGCAGATTGTTCCAGAAGATCTCACCACAAGACAAAGGCTGCTGGAATTCCTACTTGCTTTTCCTTTTCTCTCCCAACATACCCTTCCCTAAAAGAAAAATGGATGCTGAATATAAAAAAGCAAAAGCTGGGCAAAACATAATTTAGCTTCTCTGGCTCTGGAGATTTTACGTTATTTTAGAGAAACAATAAAAAAAAAATATAACATTTTGAGTCAGTTTTCACCATCAGCAAGACTGTTTTTACAAGTACTTCAATACGGTGTTCTGGTTCTAAGTATGTGAAGAATAAAAAACCATAGCCATTCAGCCTAGACTACTTCAATATAAGTTTTTCTTCCTCCCTCCAACTTTGTCACCTCAGCTACTGTACACCCTGAAACTAGATTTAAACATAATTGTTTCCCAACACTCCAAACAAACGGGAAAAATAAATTATGCCTGAAGATTACGCAATGACAGGTAACCGTCAGTGTTTTAACTGTCAAGAGTTAAACCAACAACATTAATGATTTCAGTCTCAGATGCAGCTTGGCAAGAAAAATCCCTAGGCGGCAAAATCAGAACATTCCACATATTTAGCATATGCACTAGTGAAGCCATTAATAACTAAAACATTTAGTTACTTTCCTGTATTAGCTGCAATGCTGAGCAGTGAATACAAAGGTGACGACTTCAGGGGTTTGTCTTACTTTATAAGTCTTTTTTTTTTTTCCCTCTTTATTATTTCAGCTTTGCTTTTAAGGTGTTCAGGATGTTTGGGGTTTTTTTTCTGAAGAAATCCTCCCAATTGCATGGACATCTTTAATTGCCAGCAGAATTGTGTTGTCTAAGCAGCAATGAAAATGGCACCCACAGTTCATAAAAATCAATTTAAATRTATGTCCAGAACACACAATGTATTATTTATATTCTAGATAAAAAGCACAACTTCTTGTAGCAAATGAAATTACTTTAAGTTCATTTGTTATTACCACYTGAAGCTTTACTGACCCAAAAGCACTCCAAAAACCAACTCCCCRGCCATTCTTTGCATTAGGCACCACAAAGGATCATTGCAATAATCCACAAGTGAGTCCTACCATTCCTATTCAAGTAGCTCCAGAATTTGGAATAAAGATGTCTTCTGATTTTAAGGTGTAGTGATGYAGACAGCAAATTTAAGCTTAGAATGCTTTTAAATATGTGTAATGGGAGAGCAGGGAAGATGATGAACAACCGAATTAAGATTTCCACTAAAATTGCATACATATGCAAATCTATTTGCCAGGTAGCACAGAAACTGACAGCACTGAATTCAAGCTGAGTTAAGAAAACCCTCTGCTAGCCAGCAGAAAGTTAGCCATGTGCCATTCTGAGCACACAGGACACACACAATGCCCAGTCACCAACAAGTAAATGAACAATTACTGTGGTAGAGGGACTAGGATGTTTTAAAGAGATGCAAGAGAATGTACAGGCAAAGAATGATGGGTTCTGGGCTTCTTTAAGGACAATCCTGGCAGAATACTTTTCTTGGAGGAGGAGTTAGTTTGATTTATGGGGCCTCTTATTTACTGAAACTTTAGACTTAACCGGAGAGATGGTTCCTGCCAGCTGCCTGAAAACCGCATAGAAATAGATTCATAAAAGCCTTCTTCACACACCCCAAATCACAGCTTTTAAATGGCTCAAAAGCTAGAGGATTAAGAAAGAATGCAAGCCGCATCTTTAGGTGAGGTAGCTCCATCCAGAAAACACTGAGGTGGCTTTCCAAGCTTTTCCATCCCTGCCTCAGCCTCTAATCCCACACTGGAGACCTTCTGTGCTGTGAAAAACACGTGGGGATGGTAAAGGAAGAATGATAAACAAGTGCTTCCCAGTGTGTTACTGCACTTATCTGGCCAACAACATTTTGAGAGCTTGGAGTCCTCTTCATTAATAACCTACCTGTTGGGTTAATTTCACCACCACACTGATAATTTATCTGTTTAACTTCACTGCTTCAGCTGGTACTACACAAACYTCCACCCCTTCTTCACTCTAGATTCCTCCTCAGCTTTCTGTCTCGTCCTGTTTCTCCGATGACACGCATCACACAATCACAAAGCAAATGTGCACTTGGCAGGCCCTTGACTCACAGGTCAAGATGAGGAAAAACAAACGAGAGTGCATCTCATCAGAGAATGAAGTATGCTTAAGTACTCTCTGAATGAATACTTATACCACAATATTTTTTTACTCTTTTTTTAAATACTCAGCATTTCAAATACTCATCACACTGAAATCAGGAAGAGAAGAATTAAAACTGAAATGCAAGTTAACATAAAAAGGAAAAGAATCTCTGAAAACAAAACATATTGTCCTGCATGACTCCCTGGAAGCACTCAGAAAATGACTTCTCAGAAGCCCCATCCTGGTGGCTGGGCTACAGGGCTCCACATTCCCCAGGCTTCAGATGGGCTGGCTCCAAACAAGGTTCCTTTCATAACTATCCACCACTAATGTCTCTTAGTTGCTTATGACACCTTTCATTCCATGCACTGCACTCTGTTTTGAAAGGATGTGCCCCAATCTTAGAGATAGTTCTGCTTGAGGCTAGCAAAAAAAGAGCARTTACTGTGGAGGCTGTCTCATGTTACACTTCATCAGAAGACTCCAGCATGATCCCTATTATTTATTGTTTTCAATGCCYAAGTACCTAGCAACCTCCACCATAYAGCAGTGTGGTGTTTTGGTAAGCACTGCACACACACAAAAATAGATGGCAACCTGACAGTAAAGTTGTCAGAAGATCATCCGTGCTCAACGCAGATTACAGAACATCTGATATCATTACAGGCCTGAAAGACTTGGGTGCCTTTCAGTAGATGCCAACATTCACCCAATCATTCAAAACAGGTCTCCACAGCTGTGTGCACCATACCTTCTGCAGAGCTCATACTGCTTGAGCTCCCACCAAGTCTGCTGGCTAACAAGGCTGGGTATGTAGATGCACTTGCATTACACACTGAGTGAAGAAGAGATTTTCCAATCTAGGAAGAGTGCATGCATTAAGCATTAAAGTCTGCTCTTCAGAGTTTATTTCCACACCAGAGCGYACAAGCAATTCAAAAAGCATTTGGTTGTCAAGCTTGGTCTGGTCACAATGCAGAATTGCTGCACTGRTTATTTTATGGTAATTACATAGCAGAGACCTGGCGCCTCTATGAAAAAGCCACTCCTGTTTCATGAGTAACAGGAACTGCTTGCTGCAGACAAAACTACAAATCCATTCCCTGGCTGCAATTGTGAGTGCTTAGAAAGATTTTTTTCTTGCAAGGTAAACATTTCRTATTTCATGAGAAAAATAAAAACTAGCAAAGATGAGGAAAAAGTAAAGAAAAGATCAAGGCGAGAAGTGACAAAACCTACACCTCCCATCCATCTAAGCAAAGGCAGCAGCACGGTGACACTGCCAGGATACTCTGAATTAAAAGATTTGAACTGGTGACCACTTGAAAACTGACTGGTTCCAGCTCCTGCTTCTGTTTAATCACACAGAAGTAGCCAGCCAGCAACAGCCTGGCTATGCATTATTCCAGAGGGAACATTCCTCTCCGTAAGCTAACTACACACACATCAATAGCTCAGCACTGCATAAGCCAAGGCAGTTTCAACTATGAAAGTCCTCATGCAAGAGGAAAAACAAAAAAAAACCAAAAACAAAAAAAACCCAACAAAAACAAACAAACAAAAAAAACCCCAAAACAAACAAACAAAAAAAAACAAAAAAACAACACAAATCCTGGCAAGTAGCAACAAGGAAAAGCAGTTTCCTTCCACTTCAAGTGTGGACAGACCTTAACACAGAAAGCAAACAACTGCTTTAGCTTCTCACTGCTGATTTTCCTCATTTTATATACAACTGCTCTCCCAGGAGTCCAGAGAAGTCCAGACACATACACACAAAAAAAGAAAGAAGAATGCCAAAGGAAAAATAATTTCAAATGAAGAAAGATTTTCTTAATGTACAACAAAATGAGAGACACTGTTTTTCACTTCACCTTCCAGAAGTGTCTACTCTCTACAGGTACATGAAGGGCACCAAAATGAGGATGCCCTTATTATCAGCTCTTTTAGGTGYCAATAGGACTGTTCCACACATTATTTTTGCTCCCCTTCCCCAATTTCTTTGGCAATAGTTGCCAACAAATTACCCACCAAAACAAGGAGGCTCCTTGACCATCCCAGCAAAAGTACAAAGCATTAAAGGCCAACAGCCACAGTCACACTCCTAGAATTGGTTATTTTTGGCCAAATCTCATTTAAAAACTTTCAAAGTTCTACAGAGTGAAGTCAGGTATCATTCCAAGTCAGCTAGGGACATTCCAAAACATCTTTCATASCCACGTGTGAAAACCACAAAAGAGATAGATGAGAGACATCTGCTACTTAAGGAATRGATCTGAGATCAGAGAAGTAGTTTCCATTTCAGCTACTCCGTAACTAACTGCTGTCAATCTCCTCCCTGGCAGCTGCTATAAAACACACATTTTTTCATATCAGCTTCCTGTTTTAAAGGTGCAGTTCCAGAGTAACTTACAAGCTAAAATCCAAGGAGTTTTCTTATTACTATTTTGTTTAAAAGTAGCTCAGATRTACTTTTGATTGCATTCAGAATACTTGCTTGGTATCTCAAAAACCTGCATATCTACCAGTTTCTACTGATCCAGTGGTAGAACCATGTGGTATCTGACGACTGCTCAAATCCAGCAAGCTGACCTCAAAAACGAAATCTCACAGGCAAAGCCATCTACAATGTTCATGCAACTGTTAAAAGTGATTTTATCTCTGATCTGGGTCCCAAAAGGTGGCATGAATTTTGGCTCGCATTGTGTGACATGAATACAGGACCATTCAGTGAACATTAACACTGAAGTTTTTCTATTTTTAGCATAAATACATAAGCACCATTACAATGTTTAAAAATGCTATTTAAAAGGACTAGGCAACACAGGACTCAGTTTAAACAGCAATGAAAAGTAATTACAAKACAGCAGCATCTATACTTCTAAACCCCAGCTTTTTAAAGCTCAACATCTTCACTTTACCCTATGCACCTCCAGTCAATCTGTTCTTATCACTCCATTTTGCATGTATTTGCCTGCTGGATTCAATAGCTCAGCCTGAGTTCTTCCTGAAAACAAAGAATTTCTGCYGAATTTAATTTAGCATTCAGCAGAACTACCGCTGGCCAGAAACATCTCTGCAGCACAGTGTCAAAGTTGCTAACACCAGATGACATTAAACAAACGGCAGCCCTCCACTGCCCAGCAACTAAAATTGATAAGAAGCCTGTGTTCTTCAGAACTTCTTTTCAAGTCTAACTGAAAGCTCTGGAATTGCCAGCCACTGGAGGTTTTATGGCTTTGTTTTTTATGAATGCTCAGCCTAGTAGGCGATAAGCGCTTTTGTGCACTTGGCTGGTGTTTGCCCATGAYCACGACTGTTGATGGGGGTTTATTGGTGTGAAAGGTGCCAACAACACTCCAAGGACAGACTGGGACATTCCAGCACTTGTCAGCGAGGTGCCAATTTGCCCCTAAATCAAACATGCCACAGCAATGCTGATAACAGCTTTAGACACGGGTGCCAGAGGAGAGAGCAGTCAGATTGCGTTATTTACCACATCTAGAACAAACAGCCTCCAACTTCGATTGAACTGGTGACTCAGGGGGTAAGAAGGCTAAAAACCCTTATTTATGATACAGTTGTCAGCCAGTCTCTGATGCCACTGCAGTCACACATATCCAAGGGTGCTTAGAGTAAGGCGCTCCAAGGTTCCAGCACAGTGCCAGGGCTGAACTCAGAAGTGCAGGCTGGCTACCTTACATGTCTTGTCACTTTGTCCTAAAGGCCAGAAATATTCTCACAGCACTAGATGATGTAAGGACACACAAGGCATAATGATCCCTGCTCCAGAAGGCCACGCTGCAGTTCAGAGCAGTGTATSTACCCTGTTAAGCGCTGTCACAAGCTCTGTCAGGCTTTGGTCCCAATGCCAGCAAGGATTGTTGGTACCCACCTATGCTAACAAGGCTTTGCCAGCACAGGCACAACCCTACACTGCTGCAGCCATCAAGCTTTTGGTCCAGAACCAGCTCACACCCCGTCAGCTGGCACAAGTGCAGGGTTTGCACATATGTTTCCTCCACTTTCATGCTTAACACAGCTTTATCCAGGCTGATCAAGCAGGCACAGCTCAGTTGTAATCCACATTAGCTCTGGGAGAGCAGCGGAGACGCATCTTTTAAAGCCATCTGCAGCAGTATCAAATTTAGTAGAGATATGAGGTGGAGAGATGGTTACAGCCAGTAAATCTCATGGTTTCATTCAGGTCCACAGGATGTCCATAGGGCTCATTTTGTCCACTCCTCTTCTGTACAGGGCTGACAGTAAAATGRGAGGAGGAATTGTGAGGAAGAAGTATATTTACAGGTGGTCCCTGCTCCATTTTTCTCCATTTTACTTTTATTAATTAAACTTATTTCAGCTCATTACTATAAAGCAGTCATGTTTACACTTTGGGAACAAAAGTGCATGTGGCCTGGCTTTCCCACGAGTGTTTATCTTCCCTGTAYTGCAATTGCAGTGTTGTTCCTACAACTATCCTGTAAAAACCATTTCATTCTTCCCTACATTTATCATAAGGCAAAAAAAAGTGAAGAAACTACTTGCATCACCATGCCATATCCTAACTCTATAGGRAAACCATTTACTCAAAGCAAAGTTCAATTACTAAACTCCTTTTAAAATACATGTCCTATAATACCAGTTTTATTTTATTAGGTATGTGCTAATCTCAATGGTGCAGCCAAATTTTATTCTGGTTAATCATTTGCTACCTATGGACACTTTACTCCAACTGATTTAATTTCTGCCTTCAGTTCCTGTCCTAAACTTGCACAAGTTTCCCACGGCTGTGGTATTTCACAGCCACTGGTGACTAAAGTTCAACAGAATACAAAGTCTCTTCTACGCACCAAAATGACTGAGATGCAGGAAGGATGGGGAACAGGCAAAAAGAGGCACCACGTGCAAAGAATGGTGACAATGAAGTCTGCTTCATGCTAACTGATGYGGTGTTTTGTAACTTGTGATGGAGAGAGACTGCAATTCCAAGGAACACACTGCATTTTCAGCAATTAGAAGCATCATCAGCTTGCATTTCTTACACGGGGGTGGAGGAAGGGAAAGATACACATGGCTGTGGGTTTTAACCAGTTCACACTGACTGCTAGMACACATTGTATAAACAGACTGATTTCCTCAAAGTACTCAGAAACAGTTTGATCACTTACCAAGTCATTTCCAGCAGAATTCCTCAAGAGAGGAATCCCATGGCATTTTGCATTTATTATTTTAGTAACACGGATCATATACAGGTTTCCTGGAACAAGTGCTGTTTCTTTCAAGAGAAAGGCATCTGATAAAAACTTTGTTCAGAAAAAGCTGACAGCCTCACCAGAGGCTAAAGATAGTATCAAAACCTGCTTAAATGTTATCTCCACTCTTTCATGTAAGAGGTRTAAGATTGTGTCCCTTTACTCCTACAGATATTATCCACTGAAAATTTCTTGAGATTATGCTTTTCTCATAGTACATTTCTGCAGTCAGTTCAATTTCCCTATTTCACTTTACAGTGTGACTTGATGGATGTATAATGTTTCCTATTAAAGCCACACAAGAAAAGACTGCCAAAGAAGTAATCAAGGATAACCTCAGTGTTTGAAAACCTGAGTGCAATAAGCAATTCATACACCCGACAAGGGTCAGCATTAACACAGTACACCTACAGCATCGCATCTGCTGCAAAATCTGCAGAATATCAAAGCTCAGTTTTCTCCCTCATTCTTAGAGCATTTTTCTCATTTCTGTGGTTCAAATGCATAGTTGCCCAAACAAGATCATGTCATAAAATTAAATAAAATCTACAAAGAGCTGTCCTGATTGAACAGAACTATGAAGGCATGCAATTGACACGACTGTGTAACACTGAGATGTCTGTGCCTGTCATACATTACAAGCTGTTGAAACAGGATACTCTGCTTAGTGCTAGGGTGCTGGATGACCTGTTGACATAGAAACATCAAGTGAACAAGTTTATTTTGTGTGAAGTGCTGAGACAACCAATTATCAATACTTTCTGGGTCACAGGCAAGATAACAGCACACAATCACATGAAGTTTACTCACACTACAGTAAAGCAATACATGCTTAGTTATTTAGTCATTGTCAGGTTTGACCACATTTTAGTGTCCTTTACTACAGGAGTGAAAAATAGGCTCAATTAGATGTATTTAGGATGAACATTACAGAAAAAAAAYAGGACCTATTTGCTGGAGGTTTGTAAAGATCAGATAAAGCTATTGCCGTACAGAATACAAACACTATTGATTCTTAGCAAGATCAGCACTGGATAGCCTCTGTTYCTGGAAGCCACAGGATGGAAGATCTTTGTTCTTGTCTCTTCCCCTATCTCTACTACCCTGCACAAATAAYTGGGCACAGGCATTTGAAGGGTGTAAGTGAGATTAGCAGCAGCAATCATTTCCTGCATTCATTCTCCTTTGCTCTGCTTGTCAACATCCATACAAGAGATGAAGCATCACGACTTCAACTCTTAGTTTGACTGTGGTGCCTTCAAGGGTCACAGTGAAAAAGAAGACTCTAGCCAGTTCAAACCCATTTTTGGATGGCACGGAAAAGGGGATAGCTGCTGCAGGAACATACATATTCTTTTAAGGCAATTCCTTACTTTGAAGAAAGAAAAATAAATTCACTAAAAGGACCTCAGCCTTTGTTGTACAAGGGATGAGCAAGGGCTCTGTAATCCTTGTCTCTGCTATTAAACCTGGTGWCTGTGGAGAGAATCCAAGGAAGTTACTGATGGGTGATTTACATTCTGTCCTCAGACCATGACCCAATTTTCTGTACTATCCAAMTCATGAAAAAGCATGCAATCTTAACCCCGCAATGAAAATATACTTCTAAAAATTGAGAAAAATTAAATGCATCCTCAAGATTTCAGGGGTTCATTGCAGGTTTGCAGAGGAAACCATCAACTTCTGAGCACTGGATTTCTACACTTCCAAGCCTGCCCAGTCTCCTTGTGTCAGTCCCAGCTTATTGCAAGGCTGACCACACTCTGGCCTAACAGAGGGGACAAGCTTGTGCTCTTACCCAGTCTAAAACACATGCAAGTAGGGAGGGACAAAGGGAAGACCACTAATTTTTAGAAATCTACAACAAAACTACTGGTGAGATGATAAAAAACCCTGCATACAAATGTTATGTGATTTAACCGTTTACTACAGTCAAGAGATAACAGTCATCTGGACAAAGTAAAAGCTCATACGAATTAGCACTGTAAGATGCTTAGTGTTTCAGAGRAAAAAAAAGAGCCTTATTTTAAGCAAAGTAATTTAAAATTATTTCTACACATCCTATACACAATACCTGACAAGTAGTTCTAATTGCCCTAATTTTGGAGAAGATTATATATAAGTTTTTCTCTTTTCTAGTTGGTCCTTACTTTTTATCTTTATTAATTACTCCCACTAGAAATCACTAGCTGTTCACATAGTAAACACCTGATGATAACTTCTTAGGAATCAAACCAAGTATTACTCCAATAAATGTACTGTATTTCCCATTATTGCAAAAGAAAATGTACGCMGTCTTTTTTGGGGATGTGTTAAGAGTAAAATTAATAGATTATGATCAAGAACACAACTTCTTACGATAAAGATATTTTCWACTATTCCAAGATCTTAGTTCATTAAAACCACTACTCATTTGAAGTAAATGCTAGTGTTGTTATATAACAAAGCATTTGTTTTTGAAATATCCTCAGCAGAATACAAAGAGAGATTTTATAGTTAAGAGTAAAAAATTAAGTTTACTGTTACAACTGCAGTGAAAYTGTGTTGTCAAATGAGGTCTCATAGGTCCACTGACATTAGCAAACACATGAGATCTATGTTCCTACTTAGAGCTTTAATATGAAATTCGAAGATCCAGAACAGTATTTGCAGAAGCAGAAGAAAGTTAAAAGGATCCAGAAGCCCTGTCCTGGGTTTATTTTGACTTTAGTTAACATTTTTCATAATATGTTAAAATATCACATTGATTGTGGAGAACACATGAGAAAAAAATAAAAATACCTACTTTGGGGACTTTGCTAGGAATATCTAAAGGCCACCTAACAACTTGCAGTATAATTTCCTATTTTTGGCAGTTTATTGCCTTCAATTTGATAAAATTCCAAGGCTGCACTTGCTGCTTGATGTATTCCTTGCAAAAAGTACCAGACACTTTTTTCTTAAATTCAAAAAAGAYTCAGTCAGTTTTGAGCAAATGTGTGCTCATTATTTTACACAACTGGCAGTTCTAACACTAAAGCAGTTCAGAGAAAAAAAAGCCTGAATTTTGTCATATGGGTTGTACTAAGCTTTAATAAATCACTGGCTTCCCCTGTGCCTATGTTTTATGGTAATGTTTCCASGTTCCACATTTTCTGTTGTAAAGTGTGGTTGTTAAGGAAGGAAATTACCATTTAGGAAACATGGGAAAGGGTTTTTTT
>NW_026623397.1:367505-381213 GCF_030028575.1 Malurus melanocephalus
TTTTTTTTTAATTTTAAACTACTTATACTATACTTAGACACCTACTCAGGCCCTGCTTTGCATTGTGTACAGTTTCTTATAGCTACTTGAACATAGAAAATAAATATAATTTTACTATTCTATACCAGGAAACAGAGAAAAGAAGAAGAAAATCCATATATCCTCAAAAATTGTTCATGTCAGACCAGGGAAAAAGCTCACACCAAGCACCTCTTTAGTCCTCCAGGTGTGCACAATATGGAAACCTGGTAAAACTCTTGATTCAGAGCAGCTTTAGGATTTTCCACTACAAAAAAATCACTATCAAAAACATACAGTAAAATCAATATTAAATGTGATTACTGAGATACACAGAGAGATAAACATACTCTCACATATATATCTTCCTAGTAAGAGGTAAAAATACATCAACTACTACTGGGGCAGAGGCATGCAAATGCCTGAGCTCTCCCAGTACCATGACTGGTATTATAATGGTTCTCACAGGCCATTATGCCAGATGAAGCATGACTGTGTGAGGAACCTTAGTACCTCACCTAAAAACCCATCAGTCTACGCATTCTTCTGCAACTCAGCCTCCCCACCAAGTTTATTTGTGTCTGGCAACTTTCCAAAACATTTGAAACACGCTGGACCTCTTGTTGGCAGGCAGAAAACACCTTGCCCCCAACAAGACACTATTTTCCATCTGGAACTCAATGAGCAAGTGTTCACAGCTTTTGTGTTCGGCCACTAATGCACATTAAACAATCTATTAACACAGAAAATTAATGAGGTACTGCCAAGTTTAAAGTCAGCTAAGCGCTGAGCCTGTGCACAGTTCCCTGCAGCATATGTTGGCACCTCTGTTTGTAATACATCCAGCGCTCAGGCACTTGGAGCTCAGCCTAATTAGCTCACTGCAATTGAATCTCAACTCCAGCCTTGATTAAGCTGCAATGAAAGTTTTGAAAGAGGCCTATCTAGAGAGCCTTCCATGTTTTTTTGCAAGGAAGTGTGCCAGAAGTGCCCAAGCAGCCATTTGAAAGACAGAAGGAAATGTGAACACTGCACTTACTGGTTTCCTTAAGATCATTCATGTGCAACTTTTAAAGGTAGGATAATTCTTTTCCTGGAGGAAAGCAACATGAGAGCAGGACTTGAAATGTCATACTGGAAGGATGATAGGAAAAGAGAGAAGGACTACCCCAGGAAAGCCTACCTATATTRAAAAAAATGCCTAACTTCTATGTGAGTATTTCACAGTTCTTCATTTCTCCACTGCACACAACCTGTCTTCACTGAGCMCTAGTGTTTGCCAGACTACAGTCTTCAGTTTCCATTGGTTATCAGAAAACCCAAACATCAGTATAAAGTCTTTTTTTTCTCCCTACAGAACTTCCTTGACTCAATATTTTTTTTTCAAGTAGCCAATCATACCCCACTATGCATTTCAGAACAGAAACAGGATTTTCCCAATTACTGCTAGAGCTGCCTTCAAAAAGCATTTTAATTACAAGATACCTAGCTTTTCACCTTGCTTCCCCTTCAACAGTCAAAATACATTTGCACAATAATTGYCATGCAGAGATCACTGCAAAATGGTGGATCAATGCAAAAATGGTGGTTTAATCAAAGCAGCTTCCACACATTAACCCCCAGCGCTGGCATTGAAAGGATCTGGTTTCTCATGCAGCTTTCCTTTGTGATGAAAGTCAATTATTAAGTAAACTTGGACAATTTTTATTATTATTATTATTARCCAATWATGCAGTTATTTGCATCTCCATTTCTTAACCTGAGAAATTCTACTGTCCCACTGGGAGAGAGAAATGGGGACCCCTTCTGATCTGTGACTACTCTGTTACTCAAAGTCTTCATGGCACAAAACTTGGCTTGGTCTCGGTCACAAGACAGCCAGAGAGCCCACAGCAAAAACGAAACTTCTGACAAATTACAGATGGGGAAACAGGGCAAGAGTCTGAGCTCTGTACTGGCCAACCTAAATGCCATCTTAATCACACAGGTCCCAAAGAAGCACCTGCTCACAATATTGCAGCTAAGGAGCAGCAGTGCAGCATACAGCGGGTAAAGGAGGAAGTGGAAAAACCCTTAAGTCATTTCTTGATCTCACCTGCATCCAAAATCTGCCAAGAGCCCAAGCTTCAGTATCTGGCTGATCAGCAAACAGGGCTGACCCTGCAGCAGCAGCTCCTAAACATGAGCACACTGTCATAAATGCACAAGAGCAGGCAAATGGTCTTCCCTCCTCTCTGGGAATACTCAAAGTTATCTTTCCAATCCCTTTTCCTCTCAGACAAAACCGTTACCAACCACACTGACAGAAACACAGTGTTAGGTTGCAAWGATATTCCCTCTGCTCAAACTAGGCTCAACTACCTCAGTCTTGATGAGACAAAAGAAAAAGCAAAACCTGGGTCTTAGAAAAGCCATGCTTACTTTGGAGGATTTATGTCTCCTTTTTTAAAAACGGAAGTGATAATATGAAAGTCTGATTTCAAGCCATAAAAATCTCTAAACATGCAAAYGTTCACACCAGAAACTCAGTACTTTCGTTTGCAACCTTTTTCAGTCTGAAAGAAAAGACGTGGGAGCACATGCATACACTGATTATTTTATGGATTTTTTTCCTCAACAGTTTACACAACAAGTTTGGAAGTACGCTTGCACTATGTCTGGAATCATGGCAAAAACGGCATTTTAAATTGGAGTTATGATTTTTTGTTTTTTTCTCACAAGGCAACATATATAAAGAACACGGTGCAAACACTGCATTGCCTTTAATAATTGATGACTTGAGTCCTGATTCAGGCAACTGGAATATTCTATCTACCCTCACTTCCTATCTTTGTGTGCACACAGATGAAACCATGCTTCTGAGACTTTGCCTGTTTCCAGAGACCAGTTTTCCAAATCCCAGCCACTGGCCAGTCCAAGCTTACGTAAACAGCTTGGGATTCTAACAAGCTCAGCAACAATCATTGCTGATTAAACCAAACTTATACAAAGGCAAAGTAAATTGGACCAGGTACAGGCATTCAAAGATAAGATAGAAGCTGATTATCTTGCATGGCAACAAAGGAGAGCTGCCACATTAGAACAAACCAATGGTCCATCAGTTTCCAAATTGTTCCCTCTGGTTACAGMCAATATTTCAAAGAAGACAGGGAGTCAACACTGCCAGAAGTCATTATTAGTYATATCAAGAACAGGAGAAATCAGTTCACAACTTCAGTTTCTTTAGCCACATTTTAGGAAGTTTATTTTAAAAATAAGAGAGTGAGAAGAATCTCTTCCCTTAAGCACTTAAATCTAAATCCTTTTTAATATCTGACAACTTCACTTATTCTTTACAGTCATTTCCAACACCAAGTAGCCAAGGATTTCAGCAGGCCACTATGAGGGCAGAATTTAAGTATTTTCTTTCTACCTCTCCTCGAAGAGGCTGGAAATTTGATTTGTTAAGGCCAGAGAACGTTTCACCTCTCAAAGCTGCTCTCTCAAGGTGCATTGTTCTGATAAGTGTGATAAGATGCCCTAGGCTGGAAGGTCATTGAGAACAGTGGCACTCAGTCATTCCCTCACTCTGACAGCCAAGGCGGATTTGCTGGCTCTGGCAGGACACTGCCATCCATACAGCCACGACACAGGGCGAGCTCTTGCTTGGAAAGTCCGAGTTTTCCAACAACCATCAGCTGTATTTGCAGAAGCCACGAGTGTAAATCTTCAGCCATCGGGCACAATTGATTTGCAATGGCAAAATTAAGCGTATATATACTACATGCTTCATCTATTTAAATGAAATTTATTACAAAATTAAACCAAGTCAAGGAGCCGAACTAAGAGTTTCTATCATCTCCGCTAGTACTTTTAGGCAGGTTTTTTGAGTGGTAAATTAACAGTAATTACCCATTCCTTCTCCCCACAGARACTATTTTCCCAGGCTTCAAAAATCTAGTATAAATGAGGCACAATAATTGATTTCCCATTCTGGTCACCTGAAATGTTTCTCCTCTTCGGTCTAAGCAAGTAAGAAAAAAAAAATCTTAGAAAAGACCTGACTAAAATTCAATTGATTCAATYAGAGACATGATTAAAATTATCCTGACATGAGTCAAATTATCCTGGAAGATTAAAAAAAAATCAACGAGAGAACATACATTTTTCATAGTGAAAAAAGGTATTTCAAACACCTTTTAAAAGAAATAATTCAGAAGAAAATGAGTCATTGGCCTCACCTGTACAAGATAACCAAATTTCATCCTTTAAGCCAAGGGCACACGAGGTACTTTGCTGTTCACCAGAACATACAGCAATCAAAACACSACGAAACAAACATACCAGGCTGGAATCTGTGGATTAAAGCTTGGTGTTCAACTTCCCTTTTCTAAACAATGTAATACAAAACCAAGGAAAATCAATCCTGAGTATCAGTTCTTAGCTATTAGTATTCTACATACCACTGACTAAGATTCCTGAGCAGGAAAAGGGTGTGACAGGCAATCAGTAGATGTAGCTCTTATCCCTTGATAAACAGTGTTTTAAACGCCAGCCAYAGATACAGGTCCAGAGCAAGTCACAGGGACTATTCCAGTTGTTTCGAACTGCAATAATTCCAGCATATAATAAAGAACACAGCCACAGACACCACACCATGCAGAAAAGAGAAAATTAAGCCTCCAGTGCTTGTTGCTCCCATCACTGGGCTAGAGCTTGGCCAGGGCTCCCTATTCAGCTTAGGTCTTTATGCCCTGATTTAACACCCCTCCCGTTTCCTTTCCTTTCCTTCCCCTCTAAACGTTTATGACAGTGACCGAGCCCTCCAGGCAGCTCATTCGGGATGGAGAGATAAAGACCAGGGTCCTCGCACACCCCAAGACAAAACCCAGCTTAGCATKCTATGAATGACTGTTTGCACGCTGACAAGAGAACAATCAAGGACTCCCTCCAGTGTGAAAGAAGCACATGCACGACTCTGTGTGTGTCTTATGACTCCGAATTCTTTCCAGCTGTGCACCTCATCCCCTGGAATCAACTGTCTGCACAAAAGCAGGTCCCTTGCCTCCTTCAGAGGTGACGCTGACACAACAGCTCTTCTGGACCACACTAATCTACCTCAMCAGTTAATTTTAGTAACAAACTTCTGCTCTGTAGCAGCTATTTATCAGCCAATACTCAGCACCGGGGTGGCAGGGACTGTACTCCAAACAGAGAATTCTTTGGTACAGCAGAAAGTTACTTTGGAAGCTCAGAAAGAGAACTGGAGAAGGATGGACCAAGGACCAGTAACCCAAACCATGACTTACTGGACACAATAAGCTTCTATTTCACAAAAAGGAGAAATTGGGATGGCTGAGAACAGCAAAGCCTCAATTCCCTCTGCTGGTGGGAATCAGTGTGAGGCTGCCTCAMTGGTACTTGCAAATTGCCTTGCAAGAAACATACAAGGGTGACAGTACCCTCTTCAGCCTCTTCAGTGCCCTGAGGAATTTGAACAATGCTTAGTAAGAGGCTTGAGAATATTTACTGTCACTGTCATTCGTCATGCACCAGAAGAGTTCTGGAAAGAGGGGAAATGCTGCGGCTAATGCTTACACCATGGGTGTGTGTTGGGGGGAGACAGGCAATGACTTACACCTATTACAAAATCTTAATTCTCACACAGATAGGATAATCCACATTGTTAATACTTGTAAAAAAAAAAAAAAAGTTAAATTTCAGGCTGGAACCTTAAGGAGACAAAGGAATATGACCTTTTGTTTTTGCTTTCCTAGACTTACTATTAAGGTTTATAGAATATTAGTTAGGATACTGAACAGTTTACTGTCCCTTCTATACATAATTTGAGATACCTGGAAGATCAGAAACCGTAAGAGATGACTACTTAAAATTACGTTTTAGGGRAAAAAAAGGAGCTCCGATTCCTGAAAGTGTTTTACATTGTTCAACCACAACTATTAGGAACTTCATAATTACAGCTATTGCTCATTATCTCATCTAATGGCATTATCATAACTAAAGAGAATGGAGCCCACAATTATCTCAGAAGCTGCACACAGTCATCTCCCAATTACAAACATTCAGATGACAGCTGTTCTCCCTCCACTAAAATAAAAATGGTACCATTTAACCYGACGACCTAAACACTCTAGAATCCTCAAGTGTGGAAGAGAAGCACAAAATCCTGTATTAACTTCAGAGAGCAGTTATTTACAAATAGAACTTAAAGTCACAATACAATAACAAAATGATAAAAACTGACTTTGGTATCTTTTRTCTTAGGATTTTGACCACAAAATGTATTTACTTCCAGCTGTTGCAATAAATATGTGTACATGTAATGGATATATACATCTATACATACATGTTTTTGCACGAATAAACACACACTACATTCCTACCTGACCTTCTTACCTACATTTAACACACACCAATTGCCCAAGGGTCACACAAGCCTTCTGCAACACCTCGATGCAAAAGCACTGATTTCTCACAGAGGCACTTGTTGGGATGCTTGTGCACCACAAACCTACAACTTCCTGGCCTGGGTTTGACACTGCGCCCCATACAGAGCATTATAGACAAAGCAATTTTAAACTTGCCTGCGGTTAAATAACACCCTCCAAACTCATTGCGCTCTTTTCTGGCGCAATGGATAGCACGAGTTAGAGCGAGGGGCAATAGAAGAGCCAAGGAAAAGCAGCATCACCTGWTTCTCATCCTCCTCCGACAAGGCTGCAGCACTGATAATTGATAGCACCTGTTCAATTAGAAACTGATGCTACRCAATGAGCACTGACATCACTGCACGAAATCAGGAGTCATGCACCAAAAATTAACAAAAAATGGGTGACACGGCTACCTACTTSATTTCCACGTTCAGTATGAACAATTCATTTCAACTCCCTGGGCAGCCTTTCAAAGCAAATTGCCTACAACCAGCTCCTTTTCTAACAGGTACACCCGAGGAAATGGTGCACCTGAGACACAGTATTTCTGTTAACAAAAAAAGAGAAACTTTCCCCCGGAGGATGAGTTCTGTTTTACTTCACACCTGCGGGGGTAAAAAAACCCAAGCCACCCACAGCCCACGAGCCCGCGTGTGCACCATGTTCATGCCCGCAGCAGCTCCGCGCCTGAGGGACCTCCAGCGGGAGGACGAGCGCAGTGCGGGACGCTCGGGGTGCGGGAGGGAGCGGCCCCGGAGCCCCCGGCCCCGACGGGCACCGCTCCGGCGGCGCTAACGGGAGCGAGAGCAGGTGCGCGGCGGCAGCGGGGCGCTACTCACACGGTGAAGTGGTACACGAAGCACTTCCAGCCCGTGGGCCGCTCCAAGAAGTTGTAGACCCTGCCCTGGACGCTGCTGCGGCTCAGCAGGGGCTTGCGCAGGCTGTAGATGGAGACGCGCGGGTCCAGGCTGACGGGGGGCCGCGGGCACTCGGCGCTCACCACCACCACCTCGCTCCTGAGGCGCGGGGCGCGCTCTCGCTCGGGCACGGGGCCGCTCGCCGCCCGCGCCTGCCCGCCCTGCGCGGCCGCCAGCGGGGCGTAGTGGGCGTTCGGGGCGCTCTCGGCCAGCTCCAGCGCCGACGCTTTCTTGGCGGGCGTCATGCTGCCTCTCCTGGGCAGCGACAGCCGGCCCAGGCTGCGGCTCTTGGGCTCGCCCGGCGGGGAGCTGGACGACATGGCTGGGGCGGCGCGGCGGTGCCCTGGGAGCTGCGGGCAGCGCCGGGCTCCCCGTCCCGCCGCCGACACCGCTGGCCCGGCCCCCGCGGGGCGGCTCCGGCCGGGAAAGGTGCGGGGCAGCGGGGGCGGGCCCCGCCGCAGTCCCGGTGCCGCCCGGCGGGAGGCGCTGCCCGCGGCCTTCGCTCCTCCGGCCCGCGCCATCTAAAGTGTCACTGTCCTCATCGCTGACCTTCACCTGTGCCCTCAGCACCGCTAGGGCACCGTGGAGATGGCCTCTCACCTGCGTGAGGAGCTGCAGGAAAGGGAGCCAGGAGACGCCTTCCAGCCACACAGAAACCCCACAGGCTTTCCTGTCTTCTCAGCCACAAAGTACTCCGGTGTTTCGTAGGACTGTGGCTTTGGGTGGCTTGAGAATCTCAAGTACAACCCCTTAAGTTCAGATTTAGGACCTCCAAAGCTTTCAGGACCTGCTGCTCCGTTCTTTTCTCTTTTTTTTTTTCAGAATTTCAGCAGCTGGGAGCAGCAGGGCTCTGCCACAGTTGGAATCCTCCAGGAGGCTCCTTTTAAGATGAGTAATAAGAATTATGAGCAACAGGTCGTGCAGTCCTTTGTGTTAGTGTAACCAAAAGGAGCGAATAACTGGGTAACCTGGAAAACTGTAGAACACAACGAACACAAGTTCTGCGGAATTGCATCCTCTCCAAGCTGGGTCCCTCACCAGCAGCATTTTAGTTTTGAACGGGTCATTTTGAGGGCTTGGATAACTTACTCCACCACTCCGGAAAGTTAACTGTGGTGTGAATGGATTTGTCATGGTTTTTTGCACCAAATAGTTAACGATTTCTATTCTCAAAGCGACAGGGAAGGTGCTCTTTGAAACGGACTGATGGATATTTTCTTCCAACTCAAAATAGAACAGCACTAGTAAGGGCTATGTTGCGTTCGTGGTTGATACTGGTACTCGGACAAGAATGTTACAGGGAGATAAGGTGCTAAATAAAGTTAAACTAAAACAACCCTGCTAATTGCAGTTCCATTCAAATKTCAGGCTGCACGAATTGTAGGGGAACCCTGCAAGATCCTTGACGAATGTAAATAAGAAAGGCTGGTGGGCTGCTGTGCTGATTTACCCTCCTGAGGGACCTGGCTCCTTAGGGATACAGAAACAGAAGTATTAAAACTTTGCAAAACTTGTTTCTAAACCAACAACGTCTTAACCAGACCTTCCTCCTCCCCTCCACCAGAACATGAAGAACAAACCAGCCTAATAAAAACAGCATTTCAAAGGAAAATTTTCTTGTGTCTGGTAAAACAGAGCCTGGTTTCTCTATTTTGAGAAACTGTTCTTTCTTGCAAGAAGCCTGCAAGAAAAATGGCTAATGTCATTGCTACCCTTGAAAGCTCACTGTTGGAGGACTAGCCTGATAAAGTCTTGATATTGAAGTTAACAAATGTGTTTCTTTATATAAGTGTTCCACTTTGTTTTACAGGCCAACATAACATTGTCTGGGTTATACAGAGCCTTATCCTGGAGCCAGTTGCAAAACATAGTTCAGCCAAACAAAAGGCTGTATGTTCATATGTCAATGATGTAGATCTTCAAAAACATTCCAAAATCTTTTWAAAATATCGTGGCATTATGTTGTTATTTATCCATTGCCATTGATTAACAAAACAGAGAATAGAAACCCCACTATATCTAACCCTTAGAAAATGGAATTTCTGTATTACTTATGCAATTTCCTTCCAAAACAAAAGTTAGAGAGGTATTATCTACTTAAATGGCTAAGCAGGGAAGAAAATTGGTAAGATATGAATTCGATATTCAGTGTTCAATGAGAAACTGTGCCAAACAACCRAAGTTTGTTTCAACAATTTTTTTRCTGGGGRAAAAAAAATCTTAAATAYATTCCATAGCTTAATATATTGAATTGTTTCTCAAGACAGAAATATTTTCATGAGGTTCTAGGTTGGAATTCTGATGTTGGCTAAATCTTTCAAAGAATCATCACAAATAMAGGAATTTTAAAGTATTTAAAATTAGTATTTAGGTAATATCTAAGGACCTTTTCCCCAGAATCAAGGAATTAATAAAAATCTGCATTTTAAATGTGTTACTGATAGATGGTAACATTTATTCTAAATAGGAAAAATCATTTTTTTCGATGATTGCCAGCTAGTTCAAGGTACTGAATGGTAAAACACCTCTGGCATAAGTGAAAGCAAGAACACAGTTAAATAAATGTCCAATAGATGATTAACTAGTGATGAGAATGTAGGGAATAATTATCTTTAATATATATTAAGTTTCCAAAACTGTATGATAATTTGCAACATTTTCAAGATACATATTTTAACATGGTAATGGAAATTCCCATTTTTCCCCTTCTTAAGTAGCCATGTTTTGATCTTAATCATGTTTATTATACAAAAAACCAGAATTATGTAAGTGTAAGAAAAGAAAAAATTCAGAGTATACATGAAAGAGTTAAAAATGGGAAGAGTAGGCAGATGAGTGTTTAAATATATTTATGGAGCTGGGTATCTAGGCTTTGATAGYGAGGAGAGTAGGAAGATACATAGAATAAAGAAGATGTAGATTTTAAATATTAAGGTRGAACTACTATGCTGACTTGTTTTTTAGAATAAGAATTTAGGCTGCTTTGAGTATTTACAGAACTGCAGTGAAATGAATAACAACCAGGATGTTTTAATTTACAGTTTGCAAGTACTGTTTTAATTCTATGTCTTTTAGAGGACTTTGATTCTAAATATGAGATGTCACAAGTCACTAAAGTATGATGATAATACACCAACGAAGCTGATGATAAAGCTCCCAATTCTAGTAATTCAGTTGGAGCAAGAATAATAAATTATTTTGGAAAACCCTACCATTTTGATTAGATCAAAAACGTTTGTGCCATCCTCGGGCTCTGTTTCTGTTGTCCTGTACCAAGTTACGAGCAATATCACACCTGCAGTGTCAGATATGTACATGACGTGCTGTATTTTCACTTTGTGCCTACCAGAGTACAGTACAAGATCACACTGCTAAATCCCTGATGAATGTTTACAAGCAGGGATTGCTGCAGCCAGTTAAAAAGAGACACCTTGATCTTTTGCCTGATTACTTCCCTGTCGAAGCTAAGACTCAAACAAACAGTTTCTATCTGAACGTTCTCTGTCTTCTGAAAGCCTTTAACACTTACATTGCAATTACAGGTTGCACCAGTTCTCCACCGGCATGGAAATCACCTTGTTTGCTGTTAGATTACTTTGTGGGATGGTTTTTGTTTGAATTAGGTTTGGGGKTTTTTTTGAATACCACTTCCATTTCTGCCCAGCTACAGAAAGGGACATGTTAAATAACAGTTTCCTAGGAGAGGAAAGTGAGAGTTGTGTTGTCTCTCTTTTTGATTTTTTTTTTTTTAAATTAAAACCAATATTTTGTTATGTTCCATTTCCTGGAGAATCCACACTTGAGTGAGTAGATCATTATAAAAACAGTCAGTGATGAAGGTAAATGTGACTCAGTACTGACCTGAGAATAAAGTCCTACACTGTTTATATATTTTCATATGGCAATAACTGTATGACAAAAACTTCTGAAATATTCTCTACCAATTAAAAAAATCTGCACACAGATGCATCATTACCTTAAAAACATTCCTATTAAAAGCTATGAAACAACTAAGTACCTAGGCATCAGACAGAAAGAACAGTTTGAAAACACARCTATAACATGTTGGACAAATAAACCTCAGCCTTACAATTCAAAGCAAAAGCAAGTGGCAAGAGACACAAGGGTTTGCTTCAGTTTGTAAATCCTGGGAAGTCTACAGCTTAGCCAATTCAGTAGCAAGATGGGGAGATATATGTAAATTTTCATTCATTCACCAAGTTTCAGTAAAGAACAATACTCAGAAAATTTTTCATTGGATGCTTAGTTAATCTTATTTGCCGTTATTTTTAATTAATCCAAATCTGTTAATATACAACTCRTATGCTTTTATGCAAATTAAGTTTTAAATTTAAGCGAAATCTTTGTTACAGGCTCTTGCATACATGCATGCTTCTTACATATAAATCCAGCAGGTTTTCCCTGTTGGCAGGTGTTGCAAGTCAAACAACTTAGCACACCAGCAGAAACTGCAGATACAATGAAATTGTGGTATTCCCCAGAACACTGACCATCAGCTTTTTCCTTCCAGTTAATTTCCACCTGACTCCTTGATCAGTAAGGTCCACAGTTGCCTTGTYATTGCTCTACCCACAGTTTAGATTAACCATTGTTGTCCGGGCTTCCTGGAAGTCATCAAAAGCACTAGTATCATCATGAAGTATGAGGAAAGAATGTCTAGGGAATGTGATACCTTTGCCAATCATTCAAAAAGCACCACAGCGCTGGTTCATGAGGACAAGTGCTGCTGTGAAAGACACAAAACATGTTCATCCGTAAGAATTAGAGAGATCACAGCAGCCTGGTTGATAGACAAAGTATGCCCTAGATCATACACTCAATAAATAAATAAATAGTGTCTGAAAACTGGATGATACAGCCTCATTTATTCTGAAATGCTGTCTTCAGTGATGAATATCTACAGATAGAATGGGATTGGRAAAAGTAAAAGAAACCCACATTCCTCCTCTTGAAACAACTTCACAAAGGAGGAGCAACCTAACCAGTTACCTGTTAATCAGTCATAAGTCAGACATCACATTGATTCCTCACTTGATTCCTCAAATCACTTCCTTAGCAAACTAATCACCATCAAAAAAGACACACTTCCAACGGGTGTTTATACAGTCTGCTCTTCCAAAAGTCTCTTTCAAGACAAATTGAGCAGACAGAAGAGATCAGATAGTATTCTATTCAGAAGTTTAAARTGCCCTTTAATTCCCCCCCGCCTTTACTGTTGGGTTATTTTTAACGGTGGATGCAGTGTGTTCAGGAATCTGGGCACTGAGAGAGGTAACTCTGCAGAAGATAGTGAGAGGGACGCACCAGATATGCAGYGTATGGAGGCTGTGCAGCCCAGCTGACAGCCCTGATTAGCATTATCTGTTTGAATGCTATCTGAATGCATGGTTATGCCTGCATTTTTCTCACATGTTTACATTTTTAAAGACTATTGGCGCTGTTCTGGGAAAGGATGTTACAGTCCGTCAATGCTCAGGTTTTAAGTCCTAATGTGAAAAAAGACTCTGAGTATACATTTAAGCTTATGCCCCACAAACTATTGTTTTGTTTTGTTTCCAAACACATTGGGAACTGAGCCACTGATCTCTACCCTCTGCATGCAGCTGTCCAGCCAATTCCTTTCTCACCTCACAGTTCACCTGTTGAATACATCTGTCTCAAATTTAGAGCGAAGRTGTTGTGGGGGACCTTGCCAAAGGYTTTACAAAAATCCAGATAAAGGACATCCCTACATATCAGCTGATGTCCCTGTATCCCTTTCCTTGTCCACTGATGTAGTCAGACCATCACAAGGAGGCCACTAAGTCAGTCCATGCTGGCCGTCTTAAATCACCTCCCTGTTCTCCACATGCCTTAGCATATTTCTATGAGGATCTGTTCCATGATCTTCCCAGGCACAAGGGAGAGGATAACAGGTCCCCCCAGTGTCCTCCTTTCTACCACTTTAAAAGATGGGTGCAGTATTACCCTTTTTCCAGCCACCTGGAACTTCACCTGACAGCCAGGACTTTTTGAGTATCACAGAGAGTGGCTTGGAAACTGCATCAGCCAATTCCCTCAGGATTCTGGGATGCATCTCATGGATGGATGCATCTGTGCATTCAGATTCCTCAGGTGGTCATGAACCTGATCTTTATTACAGTGGGAGGGACTTTGTTCCCTTAGTACAGTCTTCATTTTTCTTGATAAGGAACATTCATTTGTATGAAAGGCCAGTACCAGCCAACTGGAATTTTGCTTTTTGTCAGTAAAGGTGAATTTTTTTTCCTACTATGTTAGCCTGCTCTATTAGTTCTTGTTGCTGGCTGTTCAAAATCTTCC
>NW_026623397.1:381332-413329 GCF_030028575.1 Malurus melanocephalus
AAGTGGCAGTAGGAAAAATAAAAATCTTGACAAAACCAAGAGGGGATACCTTTAGGAGATTTTGTCAAGGAGCATGTGAGATGCAGCAGGTGTTTGTTTGCTCAAAATGCCACACGGGGTACAGGGGACACGTTCTCACACGTGTCTGAGGGCAGAGTGACTAACAGCATTCTCCAAATGAAGGGATTGTTACATCATCTTCTTGCATCAAAAGCAAATTCTCCTCCTCATGTTAGTCACAAACCCTTTGTTTGGCTAAAATCTTTGTTAGGCTAMAATCAGTATCAAATAGCACTCCTGACTAAGCTCCAAATAAATTAACTGAAATTCCCCCCAAGTTTTTSCCCTGCAGTTACTTATGGAGGGGACTACTCTTAATAAAAGGATGTCCTGGTATTTCAGGAAGGGTTTCACTCTTAGCAGCTGAGAAAGAAATCACCAGCTATCACCAAATCTCTTCCTGGTCCAGGAACACTTCCTGCCTGTGATCCTATTAATCTGTAACGTATAACATCCTACTTCACACGTATGGAATAGCATGGGACAGGTAATCAATTATTCTTCTTCAGCAGGACCCACTTGGCAACCCACCTCTGATGTCCAGCATCGTCAGTCTGACAGTTAAACCTTGGTTGAATGTGTCTCTCTTCTTAGTTCACTGGAAAACTACAGAGGGAAGTTATAAATATGCAATGCAAGGAATTTAATGCCAAGTCTGTGGAAGAACCAAAGATTTTTCAAGCAATAATCCATCAAATAAAAGCTTTCTAATGCCTAAAAAAAAAAAAATCCAACCGCAGAACATAGAATAATAGAAAAGGTACCAGCAATGGCTGCTCCCCGCCACTACTCCTCTTCTCAACCAGTAACCTCTCAAGGCAAACAAACTGGAAACTATAAAACCCAGTAGATAGACCACAGGAGACCTGTGCAACAATCAGCTCTGCCAAACTGGAATTTCAGGTTGCTTGCATCTCACAAAATAGGAGTTTTCATTTCACTGGGACCATTCTCATAGGTAAAGCTAAACAATGCAATGTAATTAGTAGTATTGCAAAAATTATTTTAACCTGTTCCATAACTGTGATTTAATACCAGATTCTAGAGACATGCCTGACCTTTTTCTAATTGGGTTAATTGCAATTTTTATCTGTATCCTCATCTCCAGTGTCTCAAAAGCACAGTTGCTCAGCAGGATTTCATGTTTTACAGTGGAYATGCTAAAGCTGAAGCTCGCTGAGCTTGCAGAGCCCCAAAATTTTGTGCATGAGGAACACCACAACTCCCTCTGTATCATTGAGGAAGTGAAAAAGGGAACATTAGAGCACCCYTGTCATCTCCGTGATTGATGGCTAATTACAAATCCGGTGACCCAAGCGGTAGCATAACTTCTTTTTAGAGATCGTTTGCATGCATGGCAAGGCATTAACATTTGTTMATTGGGCTATTAAGCGGCTGTTAAAATTTGACATTACCTTGAGGGCTCTGCTAAAGTACCACTCAGTGAGAAAACAGGCTTATYGAAAACAGGTTAATTTACAGTTAATTTCAGACTGTCTGCACCATGTCCAAACCATATTCTTCTCAGAAACTCWCGAAAGAGAAAAACTGCCTTTGCTTTGTAGTCCCCAAAAGAGCAATCCATAACCWTACTGATAAATTACAAGCCTCTTCAAAGCAGATGTGCTAAGCTTCACTAAGCTAGTGAAGAGGAGACACCCACCAAACTCCTATCCTACCAGCAGAAAAGTTGGTTTTTCTTGACAAAATTTACAAGATAATTAGTTAATTCGTGTTTCCTATTATTTCAGATCCCGTTGCAARCAAACGCTTTGGTCTGCAAAGCTTTTTTTCGCTTTTCTTTGAAGGTGCCTAACTTCRAAAGTTTTTGTGTAGTCTGTTTTCGTATATTCTGTTCCTGGAGRTCCCTCTAGTGGCTAAAGCGTCAAGTTTATCTGGTCTAACTTAAMAGGCTGTTTTGCCTCCTCCTTTTGGTAGATATTTCTCATAATAGATATAAAGATTTTACTAACATTTCTAACTTCTCCTACTAAACAAATGGCAAATTAAATAAAAATACTTTTCACATTAAGAAACAGGAAAACTAATTGGACTAACTTCGTACATTACCCATAAACGCATTGTGAATAATARGAATTACCAAAGAGAGGATCAAATTCCTGTAAATATATTGAATTTAAGAAAGTATTTTCAGTCCCCCATCAAAGAGGAAAGTTCYTGTCGCTGACCTTGAACTTGAATGACCAGAGGTGAGCACCCAGTTCTCCCACAGACTTCCTGTGTGACCTCTGGTGTGTCACTGTCCTCATTTGTGCCTCAGGTTCTCAGTTTGTAMATGGGCTAATAGCGCTGTTCACCTTTGTGGCTATGACGACAAATGTGGGTGCGTGTTAAGCACTCAGGATTTGCCAGGGAAGAAGAGAAGCAGGCTCACTCAAAGGTTGGGATGCTTCAGAACACTGCACAAAAATCCGGTGTGCAGACAGAACTGAGAACGCTGGAGTTTTTACGCTGTGTTTGAACGGAAACACAAACTTGAATKAATGCTTTAAATGGGGCTGGTGTCATACGGAGATTCTTTCCCTTCCTCGCATTTGCTCTTGGTGAAACTTCACCATGTGAACAAACTTGGAAATGGACATAACCTGGTTTATCAGCTACACAGTCGAAGATTTCACTGTCACTGATTACACTGATCTTTTAAGTTACAGGCCAGCCATTACACACAAAAACACCCCAAACACAGCCCATCACCACATCAAYGGCTGGTTTTAGTAATCAAAGGGGGAGAAATGGGAATCTGCTGAGGATGTAAAACCTCGAATCTTACGTTAGAAGACACGGTTCAGTGCAATGAACATTCCAATGAAAGTTCCACCCTATAAGATGAAGGAATATTAGGAACAATTCATGGCACATACATTGGCAGCATGAGCAAGGTGGTGGAAAGAGCTGAATAAACAGTGCTGTGAATTTTCAGGTCCATTCAGAAGCTTGCAAAATTTTTAATCTCAAGCATCTTTGAGATAGRAATCAATTATGAATCTTCTTACTCAAGCACTATTTCCCTCTTAGCAGGTTGGCTGGAAGGCTACCAGCAAGGGATAGAGATGCACAGGTGTGATGATGGGTGAGAATGGCCAGAAAATCTTACTAAGACTCTCCAGAAAAGTTAATGGAACTGTCTAGGAAATGGGTTAATAACAAACACACCTGTGTGTTGAGTAGAAGGGAGAACATGCAAATAAAATTTAACCTGACAGAGGAGTGAAGATTAAATAGAATTTGGAAAGATTAAAAGCTTACAGGATTTCAACAGAGATACCTGCAGGAGGGACTGAGATGGTCTCAATCAGGGTCTGGCAAGTTTAGCCTCAGAGCCAGTACTGCTCATTAACWGTACAAATGTTACTGTTAACAACAAACACTCAGGTCTGAACTGGAGGGAAAGTTCAGCTTGGGCTGTGACTTTCAGACAGTCCCAGCACCTATTGCTTTCTGACAAACCATTAATCAAACCTGGACAAAAATAGCCACTAACTTCAACACTTTCAAAGAAAGWTTCTTTATTAAGGTCCTGCTTCATTTCAGGGTTTTGTACTTCAAGCAACTGTCACTGCTGTAACAAAGAYCAAAGACTTGTTATGACTGTGATGTCATGGAATTTAACACAATTWTATTCCTAGAAATATAAGCATTAACAGAAACATGGCTAGTTAAAGATTACTGACATACAGACATACAAAGGAAATTTTTAAGCAATCCAGAATAACTACATGGGTCATTGTGAGAGAAACAAAATCTGCTGTTCTCTTGAAAAGATAGATTTTGGATATCTGACTGGTTTATGTAATTTTATAGTCTAATCAAAGGGATGTATCAGAGATACATTTTCTAAATGTTTTAGAAACAAAAGCACAAAGGAATGCAGACTCACATAAGAAAGGTGAATTTAAAGCCCATGAAAACAGTAAAATCTGTTTTAAGGACAGAGAATATTTATGACATACATCAAGTCAAGTAAGAAAACCCAAGCCCTAGTACAAATGTGTCGGAATCACACCACTTATTTTGATAGTGAAGGACAAAAATATWTGAAGAAACACATTACTATGATCATGGAAGTGTTGGGCATATCTTTGATTTCTTCAAAGTAGATTTTATTCACAGCAGTCAACGGAGCTGCAATAATTTATGCCAAATGTGGTGTGATACACATCAAGAAAACCCCACAGGCAAGTTACCTAAGGAAGCATCATGATGCGACTTTTGTACTCTAAATACAGAACAAATCCTTAAACAAATTCACTTTTAAGGCTGAGATGCTGTGCACCAAAATTTGAAGTTATCAGTGAGGGTAAGTGACTACCAACCTGTGGTCTGGGAAATGGAAATTTGTGGAAGATTTCTGTGGCATGGGAAAGCACATTACTCTTCTCAAAGGGAATGAAGGATTGCTTACTGATGCAGTTACTCAGCATCTAAGTTATTGCAAAAATTTGAAAAGTTAATTTAGAAAATACATTCACAGTTAAGTGCATTCTTGTTTGTTTACTCCTGATAACTCTGCTCCACTACTGTTGGAGAGAAGTGCATATTATTTGCATCTCCATCTGTTACAGAGCTTATTTCCATCCCAGAGAAGAGCTGTTGATACCATTTTACACCAGCAACATTTACTTTCATCGTCATAGGGACCAGTGTGCCAAGTAAACCAGCAACCTCTTTCTGTTCCCAGACAGGAGAAGGCAACAGCAGCAAATAAAAACATTCTCAATGCATCTCAAGCCCTGCAGCTGGATGGCCATGCCTGTTGCCGAGGACAGCCAGCAGGTAGGATCCCAAAATACTCTATGTGCTTTAGGAGATACTTGGGAGACAACCAAGACAACATCATTGCTAAATTCACATTTTCTTTCCCCTTCATAATCAGTCAGCAATCATCAGCGATATAAACCAACCATTGCTACTCTCTCTTCCCCTTGAATAATGAAATAGATGTAAAATTTTAAGAACTTCTGTTTCAGTAATTTCACAAGCTATTTGTTGCTGTCCGTTGTCTGTGATGGCTTTCAGTAGTGGGTTTTTTCTGTTCAATAATCTTGGTTTCCTAAGATAAATGTAGCTAACGTACTGTATTTATCCTGCTCTTCAATTAGACACCAGCAACGTTCCTCTCTTGTCCTCACCACTGTTTAGACAAGTTTTTAGCTTTCACTAGGAATAATCTTCATAGACTCATGTATTTAGCTGATCCTTGCCTGCCTTTTTGGCCTGATATGAACAGACTGCAGAACGATTACATTCAGGCAGTCATCTACCATACAGCTCTTTTTGACACAGCAAAGTACAGTGGTGGACCCATGAGCTCTGCTCTTCTGCACTGTAGYTTCCTACTCTATGGGATTCTCCCACCAGCCCCACGATTTTAGGACGTGCTGCTTTGCGTTCCTCTTTCATGTATTTGCCCTTGAAGACAATTCCCAATATTATCTTGAGGTGCAGATAATGTCTTCAGCTCTGTATCTGTTTTAATATTTGCTTTTCTAAACTTTCATAAGTTTTGTTTTACAATATTGCATTCGGARCAGCTGATTATCTAAACGTTGGTGAGAGAGTTAAGGTGGGAAAAGCCCTCTTTATTTCATGGTTTCTGATAAAAGGTAGTCAATTGTTTGTACAGTTCTATATTCAGACCACGATCACAGGGAACACAGCCAGAAATGCTGACAAACCAGAGTTTGGCCATATTTATTCTTCATTAACTCTCCATTTTYACCTAGGAAAGCTTCTGCTCCCAGTGAATTTTGAAAAATAAAGTCAATAAATGATAAAGGTGGAAATCATCCTGGTCTTTGGTAAATTATTTCAACTCTGCCTATTTTTTTTGCTTCTAAGGGGCAGCTCAAGGGAACTGCTCATGTAAATAAAAGTAGGTACATGCATTCTCAGAGTACAAAGTCTATTATCTTCAAAAAAGGCATTTTAAGACCTTCATAAGAATAAACAATGTCTGGCAAATAGTATCACCCCAGATGAATACATAACCTGCTYTGGTTTTATATTAAATATTATTCAATCATATGTTTTTGTTTTATCGATACGACCATCATAGCCAATGTGGAATAGGATGCAGTATATTGATAGCAATAGCAGATGTTCCACATTTCTATAGCTACTTTTAAACTTTGCATTAGTTTGCATTCTTTGCTTAATTTCATAGAATTGTAGTCTTTAGTTATTTTCTTGTGAGAGAAGCAAGTGAGAAAGTGACTTTTTAATCTTTTCCAGGCTTGCATTCTGTCATTAGCTAGAAGTTACATGTCCATCTTTGTGGATTTTGCTTTTTTTTTTTTAAACAAAGGTAAACAGCACTGCTGTATCCTCAATATATTGCTCCATATCCCTGTAATTGTAAAAGCTTTACTGCAACTATCTTGTGATTCAACTTTATAGCAGAAATATATTCATTAGGTTAAATTTTGAGCATGAGCACCTCTGACACTGTATTTGAAGTGCTGTTCTCAGCTCTTGACTCCTGTGCAGCTCCTCACTGTGACATTACCTATGAGATGGCTCATGGATCCATCACCAAGTGTGAAACCTTTTACCTTCCAGGAATAAAAAGCTTACTGGTCAGGGTGGCCAGTTGAAGCTTCTCTTTGCTTGCCTGAGGGAAATTGTGACAGCACCAGAGAGCACCTGTGTAAGTATATTTATGGTTTTATATCATTACTTAAGGRTGTTTTGATCTCTCTTGATCACATGCATTACTTGGAGTATTTGGGACTCTTTAAAATCTCCTTTTGTGACAGCTAAAAATTCACCACCTTTTATCTATAACATATTAATTATTCCATTGACTGGAGAAGAGCCTTGCCTGTGTGGCAAGTGTAAGAGTAAGGGATCCCATTACAGCTGTGGCATGTTAGAGCACTACAAATTTTGTTCCTGTGTAGCATCTGCTTTCAAAATCTTCAGATAAATTACTGAGATGATAAAATAGAACCCTTCACTTGCAGAAGCAATGGCATCTCTCTATCCAGCTCTCTGCAGAATTCACCTATAGAAACTGGCTGATATAGTAAWTTTTTTTAATTTGGTTTGGGTTTTTCTCTCATCACAGCACTTGGATGTTCAGGTATTTGCTACCCCCCTCACCAACCCCTAACCCTCCCCAACATTGTGTTCTACACWGTGGAAACAGGGAGGAAAAAAGGCACAGTGAGTTTGAAACCCTGTGCCAGCACAGGCCCCTTGTCCAGCTGTAGGAAGAGATGTTCCAGAGTATCCCAAACATGCAAGAATAAGGAAGGTCCCTCTTTCTCCTATACACTGAAGCAGTCCTTAAAAGCCTTAAGTCAACCATTTTCATCTCTATGCCAAGTTCAGACACCTTCTTTGTGCCTTGAAGTTGTATAATCTCCTGGTTTGTTTGGATCTGGTCTGAACCTATCTGATAAGTAATCTGAGGAAAAGTGCCTAAGGGCAAATTGACTGTGATTTGCTGCAACTCTCAGTTAAACATCAGTACAATAAAAAAAAAAAAAAAAAAAAAAAAAAAAAAAAAAAAAAAAAAAAAAAAAATCTTCCTTGTAGTGGGCAACAGACATTTACTTAAAACCTAGGGCTGGCAGGCTTGCTATACACAGGAACCCCTGGGAACATTTCTGAGGGAAAAAAATATATAAAAAAAAAATCATCATAGTGCCTTCAGTAGGTCTGATTTCTCAAGGTGCAACACAGCCCAGTGAGCTCAGATGCCTGGGGCTGGGGTTTCCTGCAACAGCTACACCCAAATGCAGCTTCAGTTTTGCAGTTAATGGAAAAGACAGAGGAAGATTCTTGTAAAGGAAAAAGCTTGGAACAGCTGATGAACCATTTTGGCGATACCATTTTGGCACAATGTACTAGGTTCAGAATTGTCTGCAGTTTTGTTATATTTGAGAAACAAAGCAAATTAAGTTATTTTCCTACCGTTTGGAATTCTCCAAGTACATTTTGTACATGGCTTATGCAAAAGAGCGTCTTGGTTTTAAATATACTTCCCCTTCAAGCTTACAAAATTTGCCTGAAGCACTGGACAAGCTGTTGTAAACATGAGATGATGAAAGTAGCCACACAAGGAAACACAGCAAAGGGGCTTTTTCCACGGTAAAAATTGCACTTTTCTATAAAAGAATGCCTGTCTACAGGCRTTAAATAATAATAAAAAAAAAWTTACACAGATWACAAACTTRAAAAGTAGCAAAGATTGCTATGAGCTTAATGCTAGCAGCTAATTTTGTGAAGTCAGCTGTTGGCATCAAGAGAAACATTTGTGAACCTTTGCAGGTACCACAAGCATGATCCATTAAGATCCTAACAAGCTGATCTGAGGAAAACCACACTGGGTCATTTCAAGTCCATTTCCCAAGTGGCAGCCCTTTTTATTTTCTAACACTTCTGCTTTCAGTTGTAATTTTGTGTCCTTTGTTTTCAACAACACTTACTTACCAGTATCCATGTACAATCCRGTTTCTACTAAAATTTTTAGGCATGGTTTTGTCTGCTTCGTCTGTACATTGCCCTTCCCAAAACACTTGTTTTGAACTGGAACAATCCCAAATTTCTTGTATTTTCTTTCARTATGAGCTATGGCTGTGGTTTCTCAACACATTACTTCCAGAGGGTTGTGTGGCAATGCTGCACACCACATTAGTGAACCGATCTGCTGAAAAATGACCTGGCAAAAACGAGTTCTTTTAATGTCTGATTCACTGTGAGGCCACACAAGGAGCTGTGCTGGCACAGCTTCAAAGTATCGTGCCATGCTGTGGGAACAGAGCAGGGAAGGTCCGGGAGTATTTGAAGCCGGTGTCAGCCTCCCCCCACACCCCATATTGCCGTGCAAACGCTGCCAACTCCTTTATTTCCATGGAACAGACTCGCTGTGTGTTGTCTCTCATCAGATCCATCTGCTCCTTACATTGTTTACCTCCCTGATGTCTACATCTCYCTTTTATCACCTCTCCACCCTCTCAGGTTTTCTGCCCAGAATAAATCCACTCATATGAAATTGGCTGGCTGTCATCCATATGCAAATTTCTGCAGATTCACTGGAAGTACATTATTCAAATAGCCTCTGGTCCTCTTCACTTTGTTAAGCAAATGAAGACGGAAACAAAAAAGACCAAGTACCTATATTTGCATTAGCGTTTTGCACACTCATTTGTTGAAGGCTCAGTGCTMACCCTGCCCAAACCAAGGCACTCTCCATTCTCCTAGAAAACAGTGGGAAAACTTCTTGGAACGGTTGGTTTGCTCCACATCCTTTCGTTTTGGCAATTACAGGAAGGGTCCAGCTCCAGAGGCATACCCCAGAAGTGGTCAAACAAACCCCACACTGGTTCAGTAACAAGACTCTCTTCCCACACATCAATTTATGACTTGCTTTTGTTGATAGGG
Source organism: Malurus melanocephalus (assembly GCF_030028575.1). Classification (NCBI taxonomy): domain Eukaryota; kingdom Metazoa; phylum Chordata; class Aves; order Passeriformes; family Maluridae; genus Malurus; species Malurus melanocephalus. Next base: position 390,801 of record NW_026623397.1, read on the forward strand.
ATTTTAAATAATTTTTTCCCCCATCATTCAATCTGATTTTTGACCATGCACAGATACAGTAAAGAGGAATTGCTTGATAGAACATTCTTTAGCAACCACTGTTCTAGAAAGGAAAYTGTCAGTGCTGATGTTTTTAAAAGCTTCTAGTGGAGCCAATTCACATAAATATACCTGGAAACTTAACCCCCTTCTATTTCACTGGGACATTTCTATGCTTCACTTCTCCCCATGATTTTATTTCAAGTTCCTCATTTCCTGTCTGGCCCTCAAACTCATAAAAGCTCTGATTACTCAACACCTTYGTGAGGTTGTCAGCGTGAACTGGCCTCTCTCTGTCTCTGTCCMAGTCAAAGTTTGGAGAAACCTTCCCACAGGTTATTTTTGCATCCCTCCAGCTCTCATCTCTGGCAATTAATGTTTTTTCTTAGCCCTCCTGTCTGAATGTGAGAGAAGTRTAGCATACCATAGCTCAAGTTGCAYTTGTTTTGTGTTTCTTTTGTTCCCTTTTTTTATTTGCACCATTCTCAGAGATTTATTTACTACAMGCATGACAAAGCCCTGTGCAGGACAGCTGGCCATGATTTCTTATGGTGTATTTTGCCACCCCCAGGTCTTTATGCTTTATTTAGCAATTCCTTGGCAATCATGGCAGATGATTTGTCATTAGACTGTGATGCAGAAATGTTTCRTGTATTCTTACTAAAATTTGAGTATGCTAATTCCTAACAAACATTTTCCAAAGCCGCAACATAAATAAAAGTAAATTAATGTGCTTAATTGTACACAAGCATATGTACATCAGTTTCTCACACAGATATGTTATGTTCCATAGCAAGAACTTTTTTTTTTGTTTCACATATATTTTTATATTGCAGCAACAGTTATAGATATTTTTCCTYTCCTGGATTCTAGTTAATGCCTTCTCATATCTCTCTTTCTCTGTTGCATTTACCCCTGAGTAGGTACTGGATTTGTTTCTTCATGCTGAAACGTATACACCAATTAAAGTCCATCCAATTCACTTTTCAAGCACATGCTGAAATTGAATATGAAATTTGCGGTCTTTACTGTGCCCTTCGTTTTGCTGGTSTTCTTTATTCTGATCCCCTGCATCTGCTTTGTTCTTCATATTTAGTATGTTTTCATTCAAAATAGGAATGAAAATGTAGCCAAAAYTGGAAGCAAATAATTCCATTACGTTGCTGCTGGCACTGGCCCAGTGAACTGGCKGATGCAGTTTTCCTGGAGTGAGTACTTGCTCTAAAGTCAGGAGGAGCATTTCCATCAGAGAAGTTACATGAATGTGTGCATATCTCAGAGTTGCACGTGCATATCCAGCTCTCAAGGTTTAAGGTCAAGCTCTTTGGGTCACACCGTAGAGATGCCATCCCAATCAAGAGCTGCTGTCTGGCTGCTTTCCTTGTTCCCTAACCAGCAGTTTCATTCTTTCCAAGGAAGTCTTTCTCTGAACGTGCTCACTRCAATCCCTTCACAGCCTTGACACCAGTCTAACCTTGAGCCTGTTCCTTGCTGTCACCACSACAAATATAAACAACAAATCTTTCCCATCATCCTTTTGCACTGGTAGACTATAAAATTATTTTTCCTTCCCTGCTTTCTTCTCTGCTTTTGGTAACACAATTCTGACTTGCCCAAGCTTTCCTTCTCTTTTAGCACAAGGCCTCTGTTCTTGTTGTTGCTCCTGCTCAAACCTTTTTTAGCTGGTCCATAATTCCCCTGAAGCTTGACACACAAATCCAAACATGATACTGTTTGGATTTGATGAACAGCTGAGTGACTTCCCACGGGCTGTTTATGCTGTCCTTGATGTCGTTTCTCTCTTGCAAGAGCAGCACAGCATTACTCACGTCTGCTCTGCCTGTAACCCTCAGATCCTTCCCAAGAGGGACCCATTACATACGCTGGAAGCTGTTCTTGCTTAAGTGAAGTTCATGGTATTGAGTTTTTATTCACAGTTTTCCCCCTTAATATTCAATTAGTGTGAGCCCTCTCTTTTTCTGCCCAAAAGCTGAGGCTTACCTTTTATAGGATTACTAGCTCACCCTGCACCAGTAAGGACACAGGAACTGGTGCAGTTCTCTTTTGCTCCAYATGAAAACATACTCAAAAGTTTATAAATTAATGGGTTTGCTTGCGATCTGCCACTGAAGCTAAAGGGAGGGGGGACTTTGTGACATCTACAATACTGGGCCCACTCTAATGCTATATTTAATCATTTCACCTACATATCCAAATGCACACCCTGAGTGGGTGAAGGAATCTGCTGTGATTCAGGGCCAGGGTGTGTCCCAGCCTGCTGATCAGCATGCAGGWATGAAGGAGAATTCTTCCTGCTCCTCAGCCACGAGAGCTAATGGCTACCACTGCCTACTCTCCTAATGGAACCACTGCCCTTGCAGACAACACCTGAGGTCAAGCCAGCCCTTAACTCAGCCCGTTTTCGAAAGGTGGTTTTGAAAGCCTCAAATCTGACCTCTCCTCCTTCCATGGACACRGCCTAATCCTGGTTACAATCTGAAGGAAGAGCAAAACAGAGCCACATTGCTCTCACCCCKCTGGAGGTGAACAATCTATCCTTGTTACCACACAAGGAAGTAGAGATGCACACTCACAGTGGAGTGGGTGGCAGTGACAATAGTGGAAAGAGACTGGAAATCTGGGGGATACAGTCAGAGAAGCTGCAGGAGAAAGGGAGGCTGGGGAGAGAAAGCGTGGCAGAGGTAGGGAGAGGAAGCAGAAACAGGAGGGAGACAAGTCCAGAAAGGGAGAAAAGCAGGAATCAAAAATGTTTCTCTGTGGTTCTGACCTCAATTCTTTTTCTGGATAAATGCTTTGGAAAGAAAACTCTGCAATGATTCTCCTCCTGGAGCTTCCCTAGAGCCATTACAACTGCCTCCTGAAGTTAGACCTCCCTGACAATTTCCAACACCCCAGAAATCTGGAATGCTGAAATCAGAAGTGAGGACCATCCGAAAGGAAGGACTCAAGAGCATTAACACCTGCAAACTCCAGCACCACAAGCACTGGTTTATGCAATGGTACAACTCTTACAGCTCCCRTTTATGAGGTTAAAGAAATAATGATTCATGAGACTGGCTGACACCTGGAATGATTTAACCAGGCCATCCCAAYGTAAATGACATTGACTCACATTTCCATATGTAGGTGGAACTGGCAATTGTCTTTTCCTCRTAATTGTCTTAACTTGCTTTGCTAGTTAGAAATAGTTTTCTAGGTTATATTTCAAATCTGATAATCATTAGAGGGACATTCTTTCCATGAATGTTTGTATTTGTAGTCGATGGAACATCYAGGACAGGCTTTGACCTACAAACTTAGGTATGTAGCAGCAGCCTAGACAGAAACACATCTACTTGAGTCTGAACCAGAATTGAGGTAAGATTGCTTGGTATATACAAAAAAAAATTTAAAATATGAATGCACATGTTGAGGCAGACAGGATTTTTGTGTTTTGAGTTTTCTTCCCCTCATCCCTGAATTTTTTCTGATTTCTTGCCTTCAAGTAATCTTTTCATTAAATTTAATACAATGGCATTCTCTTGGATAATGCAAGGGGAAAACCTTTAAATATTAGGATAAAAGAAATGTTGGAAATTTCTAAAAAGTTTAATCAAAAATAAGATACAGGAAGGAAGAAAATTATGAAGTCATTCCCCGCTGGTTTTCATCCAGAGAGTGCTTAGACTCTCCTCCTCTTCCTGGCTGTCTATTCTTTCCCAAGGCACAGCCTTGTCTCAGAGCCTTGCAATTAAACCACACTCGGTGACGTTTCAGTGACGTGAGCTGACACGGCTGAGCTGGCTGCAGTGGCATGTCCTGACTGCCACCACAGAGATGTGACCCAATTATTGTGACCTGACACACTTGCAATCTAGTACAGCCTCAAGTCTCACAGCAGTAGCCCCTGAAACCACAAGAGACTCATGGGAAAGCTGAAACCAAACCAAAGCAGACTGAATTAAATCCAGGAGAAAGGCACTCAGAAAAAAAACATAATTATATCACACAGTTTGTTGTTACACGCTTCCTTTGCTTGGTAGAAGACTTTGGGTGCGATATCCACATGCTTTTTAAGAACAGGAGTGTTGACAATCCAGGAGGAAATGACAGAGCTGATTATATCCTGCTCTGAACACAATTAGGGACATAACACAATCCGTGTGCTGACTGCTGGGTGTGCAGTGGAGCTGCACTGCAAAGTGGGGGCAAGGTGAGGTGCAGCCCCTGAGCAGATCCCTGCAATGTCTGGWGATTCTGCCCCTGATACAGAAGGGTTCCACTGCAAAAGCTGAGATATCTTACAGAGGGAGACAAGAAATACCAAATATGGTCAAGAAATGTGCTTAAGAACCACACCTACACATCTCATGCACATCTTCTGGTGATTTTGTGATGTTTGCAATAAGACAGAATCACAGAATCCCATCACAGGATGGGTCAGGTTGGAAGGGACCACAGTGGGACATGTGGCCAACCTCCTTTCTCAAGCAGGGTCATCCCAGAGCACATGGCACAGGATTGTGTCCAGATGGTTCTCGAATATCYCCAGTGAGGGAGACTCCACAGCCTCTCTGGGCAATCTGTTCCAGTGCTTGGTCACCTGCACAGTAAACAAGTTCTTCCTCATGTTACCAGGTGTTTCCGTCACTTTCCAGCCTTACAAAAGCTTGTGAACAAACTTTTGTTKCTGCATGTTACCTATTTTTTGTCTCCTTCACAGTTGTTCACTGTCACCACTGAGRACCAGAATTCCTAAACTGAAAATCAAATAATATGCTATTTCTGAAAAAAAACCCCATTAATTACCCAAATGCAAGAATGTTCCCTATAAATCTCAGCAGCCTAGTKTATTTATTCCAAAAAAGAAGTCACAGATAACCACAGGAGAGAATTTTGCAAACTAGGATCTAGAACTTAAAATGAACCACTTGAGGACAAATTTACCATTGGATTAATTTTTAATTTGCTGTCTATTTCAAGTTYGTTACTTTTGTCTGGGACACTGATGAACGGTGACTACATCTACCATGGAAATTCAGTCCTGAATACTTTTTTTTCTAATAAAATCCAGGAAATTATTTATACTTAAATGAGAGTGAATAATATGTTATTCTTACTCTGTATTAACTGGTTTTTTTTCCCAGAATAGTCTTTTCAATGCTCTTAGGAGATAAAACTGGTTCTCCTGTGGGAAAGCAAACTCAGACAAAAAGGTGGGGTTTGCTGTGACTACTGTTATTGAAAATCCAAAAGAAGTTCTTTTAGTTAAGACTCTTAACCAGACCAGAACGTTATTGTGTGCACAATAATCACTCCAGSAGTGAGCAGCATGCRGGYGGGCAGGATGAGAACAAGCATCTTYAGAGMAGTTATCTCTGACAGAACTTTGGGGGGAGGAAACAAAGGTGTGACATGGCTGTAGGGGAAGGAAATCATGAGAGGGTCCACACCCACTTTTCAGAGGCAGACTGKAGGGGAAAAGGCAACTCCAGACAACGTTTTCATAGCAAACAGAAAAGAAGAGAAAAAAATACAGAGGCAGCAGTGGTGAAGCAGCTGGGATTCAGGCTCCCAGAGATTTCCTGGCCCAAGGGAACAGCTGGAGGGTTTGCTCCCTCTACTGGAGCATCCTCATAGACCCACCAGAGCCTGGCTAGCTTGACCCACCCTCAATCCCACAGAAAATCTCTGACTAGGAAATAAAAATTAATGCAKTGTTGATTACCATTGCTGGCTTAGTGTCATAAGGATTTTTTTTTTAAAGACTGACTGTGGTTCAATATGCAGCTGAAGGCAGAGGGGAGAGAGCTATTTCATTGCTTTTGTTTCCAAAATAATCACAAGAAGGCATACAAGTTTAAATCTGTATTTTCAAATGGTAACTCTGTCAGTTCAGTCAAACTGGAGCACAGGAAAATCAAGSAGGCTTTTCCAGTGTCTAATATAATGCAGAAGAGCAACTCCTGCTGTATGACCTTTGCTCTAGGACAGCCTGGCCTTAAATACTTGGCCTTRCAACTAAACAGCCTGTTCCTACAGGAAGCAGAGGGTAAATCTCTCCTAAAGCATCTCCAGACAAACACAACGTCATCTCTCAGTTATTCAGCATTCACATCAGGTGAGATAAGTCAGGGCAGCAGGAGGCACAGTGACAGCAAGAAACCATGACTCAGACACTCCCAGACACTGCTCCACTCTTGCTGGAAAGAGTTGGTGGCTGACACTCCTCCTTTTCTTTTRTAGAATCAGGGTCACCTTTTGGGCTCTTAGATTGCAGGATCATGCACCTCACAATTCAGCTTTCTGTAGGCTGAATGAGAGTTCAGGAAGCCTTATTTCTTCATGCCTTTTTTATATCCTAAGTCACGTACCATTGGTGTGGAATCTCCCTTCTCCTATGTATCTAGCATCTGACATTTGATACAAAGACCCCCAATTTTAGCTAAAAATCGCAGGTGTAATAGTAAAAAAAGTAAAATGTGTGATTAAAAACTCATCTGGTTTATTTTAATGGCTTTTGTGGCYTCTCCTGTTTAAAAGGCTTTCTGTCATCTCAGTGAACATCTTGGCCCACTGGTGCTCAATCACCTCACAGATTCAATGGAGGAAACGGAAACCAAGCTCTGCAGCAGTGACAAAGAGGAAACTTTCAAAAGAGAGCTACCATACTGCACAGGAGAAATAGACTTCACAGCTTCTGGCAAGAAACATGGAAAGGTATGGGCACTGAGGAGCTCTATTGCTGTTGTTCAGCTGTTCCTTCTCAGCATTAAATGCAGAGACTGTAACAGTGAGGGTCAATGTGCCGGTGTGAGGCACCACGCTGCACTCCAGGCAGAGACCACACCTTCCTGAACATGAATGTGGCTTAAAATGTGGGCTTTCAATATTCAGAAATCAGTAACTTGATTTGCAATGACGTGATACAAATACAGGTGATCACTTTTCCCTTCAAAAAAAATCTAACAAATTATATGCCCTGCTTCCTTCGTTTTGTTTCCTCTCCCTGTTTTAACCTGTAGCTGCCAAAAATTAAACACTATGGATTTTTACATTTTAAACATACTTTTATGCTGCTTCAATGTTTCCTTAAAGKTCTCTCTCTGATATGCAGAGAGGGATGTATGTGGAATTTAGGAATTCCTAGGAATTCCTAGAAATTCCTAAAATCTGTCTCAAGGTTTTGTTTCATCACAAAGCCTTAAGCACAAATCCAAAATATATATAGAGCTGGAAGAAGCAATGGATTCATGTAATGTCTCCTTTGAAAACAGACATAAAATCAGGCAAATATTTCAGCTTGTGCAGAAACAAAAAACACAAATGAAATTTGTTAGCGTTGACAGACTGCCATGAAACTGAAGGCAGTTTGAGTGGAACAGCAGCTCTGAGGGAGAGTGTGATAGTTCTGTGTTGCAGGCTGGCATAACCCATGCAACTGATCCAATTRGTGAGATGGCAATTATACAGAAATCTGCTAAATTCATTCTAGAATTYAGTTCTTTGTCACTTCTTGCTCAAATGATTTTTTAAAAATATCCAAGTTGGTGATAATTTCCCTCTGCATTTACCATGAACAGRCTCTTTACTGCATCTTTCTGTCCTATTGATATTCACTGAGCTTTTTTGTGTTTGTTGAAGTTTATGAAGGTCCCGAGTACCATYCACCCTGGAATTATATTTGAAGTTATGCTCAACAAGTGGAAGCTACCTGCTCCCAATTTGGTTATCTCTCTAGTCGGGGCAGAAGAAAATTTCCAGATGAAGCCTTGGCTACGGGACACTTTAAAGAAAGGATTTATAAAGGCATGTCAAAGCACAGGTGAGTGCTTTAAAAAGGAATTTGTATGCCTGATGGATCTTCACGCTTAGCCCCCAGTGACCTGCTAATGACAAAGGGCCTGCTCACAGACTTGATTTTGGAAATTCAGGACTTTGCTGAATGCAACATACAACCTGTATGTAAACACCRTKGAAAATTAAAGAGATTGCATAATARTATCGAAACCAAATTCTTTCTGAGTAAATTGCTCAAGGCAACCATTCCTGAGGTGTAAAATTACCTCATGTTATTCTCTCAGAGATGACACTAGAAAGATAGCATCAAAATGGGATCAAAAGCATTGTCCCTCTTTTGTGCCATAACAAAATAATTCTGAAGAGAGCAGAGCAATTTGACTTCAACAGGAGTGAATTTAGKTCAAAAATAATATTTTTTTGTTTCCTTCATTCTCACCTGCAAAATGAAGTAAAAGCATCTGTGAGCATTTCACAGCAAGCTCTTGGTTTAGCTTCTCTGTTCCAGACAAGATTGTAACAGTTCTGCTTTTTGTGATGAGTCAGCCTGGTACCAAAGCTCTTTTTGGCACTTTTGTGGCACACAGCTATTCTCTATCTCCAGCTGCCTTCTGTATTTCAGACTGGGCAGCACCAAGACCCCCAATTTCTTTTTGTTACATATTTGAGAAAGGCCAGCTTGCTGTTCACCTGGAGCWCTCCAGGTTCCTTGCCACCATTACAATGCTGCTGTCAATTCTCCTCTCCTGRAGAATTCACTCTGCACACACACAAGAACGAGAGAAAGAGCTGCAGATTGTGCAGGTTCTGCCCAAGCTCTGCTCCTAAGAGGTGATTGCGCTTTTAGCCCTAAATTAAATTCAACACCTTCATTGACTCAGTGCCCTTGCTCTTCCTCCAGCACTCAGAGTCGCCTGGTGCAGCGATGTTTCTGCTCGTGTTTAAACAGTGAGTGACTCTGGAGTGGACWYAGCAWTMTTGATGAGCACATTAACATCAGAGWAAAGACTGCAATGTTGCATCACATAACATGGGAAGAACATTTGCCTGAGTTTATAATTTCTTCTTGTTTTCCCAATTAAAATCTTGTGTACTTTGCATGTGTTTGCATTTCAGTTTTAAAAGTTATAGTCCATCAAGACCTGTCTTCACGTTCTCTAGCTAAAAAAAAAAAAAACTTAAATCTAGCACTGCAAATAATGTTACTTGACACACAAACACATTCAAGTACAAAGATATCACCTAACTGGCTTTTAAAAATAATTTCAGGTGCCTGGATTTTTACCAATGCTTTGCGTGTAGGAGTAACAAGACACTTAGTGCAAGCAGTCCGAGACCTTGCACTGGCTAGCACTTCATCCAAAGTGAGCGTGGTTGCCATAGGAATAACTTCACTCAGGAAAATCCAGCAYGGAGAAATTCTGGATAACACAAAGGTATTTTTCCCTCATTCTGACTTTGGGATATAAGCCGMAACTTTACAAAATTTGCCAGCATTTGGCAGAACAATTTTGATATAAACAAACAAACAAACCAACAAAGTGGGGTTAAAGCTGTGTTTCGGAGGAGTGAGAAATGAGGATCGGGGGTTTTTGGATGATRAATTCTGCGCCCTCGGCTGCAATCCCGCACATGCCCAGCAGATGGCAGCATTGGGCACCAGCGCCGCGAGCCGCGCAGGGATGAACGCCAGGAAATATCCCGAAATAAAATAAAATACCTTCCGTGCATTTCCCCTTGTCCACTTATTGCAGAACTACTTACTCCTAGCTATTACATAAATAATGTAAAAAAAAAAAAAGTATATTTTCTATTATGGGACACCAGGCATTAATATTCCTTAAGTAGGAAGGATAAATTTTCCTTAAGTAGCCACTGAATTGGTGTCCAATATGCAAAAATTTGCTCAATACAACAGGTCAAAAATACCAGCCATGCAGGATTTCACCTAGAACTCTAGAGAATTCTCGAATTTTGCCAAGGGAATCCATGTTCTTGGGAAGAAAAGCAACACACCAATAAAAAACCTCACACAATAAAACTGTTGCTGAAGGTGTTGCTGCTGAATGGACATAGAAGTAGAGAGAGAAAAAAAAATAGCATTCCTTTCTTGTCACTGGATATACAGTCTGTCCTAAACAGAACAATAAAATAGGTGTGTAGTGACAAYAAATGACAGTTTCTCTACACTATTTTGCTTCCCTGCAGAATCTAAGAAATGACTGACAAAGACAGCCCTTTGAATTCACACCTAGCTGTTCTCTCAGATAAGTTTGGAAGCACCAGCTAGAAGCTGAGAGACTGCCAGACCCTATCAGCAATTTATTGTCATTGGTCTTTCCCTTTTTTTTTCTTTTTTTTTTCCTTGACAAAGAACAGCAACCTGTTTGCTCTTCCAGGTGAGACCTGTAGCTGGAAGACTTTAACATATCTGTGTGGCAACTGGTCTGAAAGGGCCTCAAAGGATAAATCCAATTTATTGTGAATTTTGTTCATGAAAGTTGCTTTGGCAAATGCAAACAATTTCACCTCCCTCCTAGGCTAAGTGATCAAAATACATCTGGGTCTTTCCCTATCAGCAGCTACAAAACAAGTGCACTCTCTTTTTATTTTCTCCCTCTCAACTAAAGCCCAAATTCTTTGTCAAGGAATATTTTGCAAAGAGCATTCCTGACCCTATGACTTCTGGCACAGCTTCCACCCAAAGATATTTTGGATTTCAGTCAGTAACTTTAAGACAAAGGGACTACAGACAGGGATGTTGATCTAAACCCAACTCTCTTTATACTTGGCACTAACACAAGCAGCTGGTTGTATAAAATAGAGCTAACAATCCACACTAGCAAGGAGAAAAACAAGCCCTGAAATCGATGGATCCTTCCCATCTCCTCTGTGTTAATGGTATGCTTTAAACATCATTGAAAGATCACTTCCACGTTTTCAGAGAGTAAATAGGAAAATCCCCAAGGGCCTTTTTCAATTGGCTGTTGTGCCTCCGGGTCCTAATCAAAGGCCAGATCTTTGGTCAGGAGGATTAATGTTACATGGCACCAGAATGGAGGCACGCCCTCTGTCAAAACAAAATCTGAAGGAAATTAATTAATGAATGTCAAGAAGCTCTCCCCAAGGAACGAGAGACAGAGAGAAGAAAGTCAAAGAAATTTGAGGCACTTGCTGTTCATATGAAACATGAAAGTTTCCTGCTTTTTTTTCCCCTGGAACCGCCTCTGATTTTCCTGCTCTTCCCAGAGCTGCTGRCAAGGAAAAAAGCCACAGCCTGATGAGAGCCTCTTTCACCTTGCTTTGGAGGAGATTYCTCCAGTTAGCCTGCACACAGCTTTGTGCAGATGCTATGTAGTGTGCAGAGGAAAGGAGCTTGTCCTCTGGGTTATTCCATGGTTTTATGTGTTAGCAGAGCTCCTTCCCTGCCTCTCCAGCATCAGCCTGAGCCCTGGCTGTGGAAAACTCCTGTGCTGGACGTGCCCCAGGACTCAGCTGGGCACCTGCTGCTCCTAGCAGACACTACCAACAGCTGGGATTAAGGAAGGCTCTGCATAAGCCCTGACTCTTAAAAACCTGAATGCAAATCTCTGCTGTACCTTAGTGACAACCAGGTCAYATTGCTGTGCCACAAAAGCAGTTAGGACCTGTCTGTGTCCATACAATTTGTGGGAGAAAAATGGAATACACAGTGACAACTGCCAAGGTGATAGTCTGAGTTTTGCCTGGCAACGTTGCAGGAATCAGAAAAGAGGCATGATAGAAGGAAAAGCAGATTTTAAGGAGTTGTTTTAATCTGACTTACTCGCAAGAGGACAAGGACTGTGAAAATGAAAAGGAATAATCAGACATTTACAGCCCRGGATGATGTATCAAAGTGGATACAGGGGGAAAGAAAGGGGAGTTTGAAAGAGTGTGTGTGTGGAAGCCCATATGTAGTGCAATATTTAGAGCAAAAGAGTAGCAGGCACTCTATTTTACCTAGAAGATGATTTTATGCAAAAATATCATTAATAAGTAATTTAAAGATATAACATCAGTCACCCAAAAGAAAAGAGGATTCCATTTTCTAAAATCTATCTGCCACTCACTCTTTTAGAATGCAATTTCCAAACTGAAAATAACTATTACATTTCATATAACACTATCAATTAAAGTAAAGCTGTGTTTAAATTGACAGGGATGTGGAGCAGGCTAACTCACCTACTCACCTMAACATGGATAAAACACTACAGAAATCAACAGGTTTGCCCCTCTTTATACAAGCTGAGGCTTCGCATCTCCATACACAATTATCAAATCTCATGGCTCCTTTCCATTTGTCCAACAAACATTTCCAAAATCTGCATTCCAGAGACAATGATTGATATCACTGTATTTTGCAGAGGCCAAGAGGGAAACTTCTCCYGCCAAATCTGGTCAATCAGGAACAGATTTTCCTTCTGCACCCCATTTTAAGAGTCTGTTCAAGTGCCTCAGAGGAGGTGTGCTGTGTCAGGGTGCAGGCAACACAGAAATGGAGAGGAAGCACATGAAAACATGGGCTGGGTTTTGCAGAAATCACTGACATCTCCCCTCCTCTCTCCAGGGTGAAAGCCTCGTACACTACCAGTCAGATGACAATATCCAAGGCCCACCSTATTCCTTGGATCACAACCATTCCCATTTTATTTTGGTGGATCACGCCACACCCGACGAGCCCGATGGAACCACCAAGCTATGCTTCACCTTGGAAAAATTCATCTCAGAGCAGCGCACGGGATACGTGGGTGAGCAKTTCTGTACAGAACACAAAATAATCACAAAACCAGCACAGCACAGGGGCCCTGGCCTCAGCAAAGGCAGATCTCAAATTGGATAATCACCTACATGGKCAAGATCAAGCCACACTTGTCATTATGTAAGAGGCAGAACTGCTCTTTGAACCAAAAATCTGCACTTATATTGCATCTCCTTAAATGTAGCTCAAAGATGATCTTCAAAGYGTAGCTCAAATTGTCTTAAAAAACAACATATGGAAAAGAAATCCAGCTTCAAGCACCTTAATCAGTGGTTCTAAGAGATTGATAGTCATTGTATACTTTTATTTCTTCTTGCACACAGGGTGTTGAATTGCTCCCACACTGGAAAAGAAGTCTTGTTCCAAAGCCTTCTGAAATGTTTTAAGCCATATTTGTTTAGGGATAAAATCTTATCCTGGGTAAACACTGTAGCATCTAATGTCCATCTGAATCTGTGTGAGMTTTTTCATAGTAAGAACTGAGTGTTGGGCAGGTCTCCTATTGCTGTTTGTGGAAATAAYTCAGTTGTTGAGCCAATACAATGACTTTTACCTTTGCTTTGTTTCTGCAACACCTGCAGTGCCAGCACAGCTGAAACAGGAGGGAGAGCTCCCTTGTTCCCAGCTGTGTGCATCAGTGGAATATCCACTCACACAGCCCACAGGGTGGTTGCACAAATGTGCCTGAGAACACACATTCACCTGAAGAATCCTTATCTGGTGGCTCAGATRGGAAAGAGAGCAGGCAGGCTGTAAGGGTAGCCTGAGGTCACAGCACTGAGAATTACAAAGCAGCCTCTTTTTGCTGGCAAACCAAATCTGATTGARCAGACCTCGGGAGAACATAATTCTGACAAAGAATGCTGATTCATATAACAAATATTTTGCTGGAACATACTGAATTTGGTGTTATCTTCTATAAACAAAACCAATGTCATTCATTTGAGCTCATTTATAAACACACTGAGCAAAGCTATGTGGCTTTACTGAAGTTAAACACTTTAATAAGGTCATGTGGAATTTCCCTATTTCGAAAAAAAAAAAAAACCAAAAAAAAACCACAAAACCTAGAGGTCTTTTAGAGGAAATTTTTTATATACTGAATATTCTTTGCAATTAAGGACTTTCCAGATTCACAGCATAAAGTCAGAATCCCCTGAYCTGCCCCTCCTCTGGCTAAATTTTATCTAAATCTATGGTAAATGAAGAACATTTGTAGACCTGATCATACTTGGAGGAACCTGTAGTCACAAGGGTCACTCTTCAAAGGGCATCACGTTAGAGAGGTGTGACAATGCCATGCCATTCACCGAAACAAATTGAGTTTCTTGCCAATCAYGTCCTGGCTACAGCTCAGTCCAACCTTATCTCTGCAGTCATCCCAAAAGAGAGACAACAAATAACAAGCAGAGATTTGGACTGAGTTCTGGGAGATCTACAAAGGGAAACATCAAAAGATTGTTTGAATCAAATGCCTTTTATCTTCCAGCTGAGAGAGGCATTCATTTCATGGTATTACTGTTTTGATTGAGCTCCTTCAGGCCAATCTGTGGTCACCTTTGTATTCCAGAGTTAAATTAAACCATCTATTTCACAGGAACRGGTAGCATTGAGATCCCTGTGCTTTGCTTACTGGTAAATGGAGGACCAGGCACACTTGAGGTAAGAAGCTGTTTTCAACTTCAGAAAAATAAATTAACTGGTGCCAAGTAATTAATGGAAAATTTGGCTGGATGACAAACACATCTATTGGCACTTTACATAAAGTAAAAATTCACATCTATATGCCATTAAGAATTGAGTTCTGTTAATATTAAATTTGCCAGTGTTTGTTTGGGAGAAGTATTTCCTTTTGAATAGGCACCAGCTGATCATTAAAACTTCCACCGCCAGCTTGTTCAGTGTGAAGAAAGAATCCAAGCCCAAAAAAAACCCCACAGAAGGCAGCTCCAGATCTAGGGGAACAGAAATATCTGTTATGCCTTGAAACACAGACAAAAAAGAGATGAACCTGTCAGTGCTGTTCACCAACAATGACACATTTGTCTGTTCCAGAGCTCAGAGGGAGAACAAGCCCAGGTTTTCTGGACACACCATTTAAAATGGGAGTGTCCTGGTTCCWCTGAGCAAAAGTACATTGTAGGATTGAAGACTGGAGTGTTGCCTGATAATCATCCCAAATCTTCAGAGAAGGATCAGTTTTGATTTTTTTTTCCTGAGTGGTTCTACAACTTAAAGAATCTGTTAACCAGGAGATACACTTTGAGTTCTATTTTATATTACTTTACTTTTTTTTTTAATACGCTCAGTCTAGAATACCTTTAGAGAGACATAATTTAATTATAAAGTTTCCAAGTGACGAGACTGTGGCATGCAAGCTGGTAACATCTTTCAGAATAATTATTCCTTTCTGGGAATGTTTTCTAGTTTCAGTTTCTTGTATCTTGTCATAGCTTTTTTGTCAGCTTGACTGAAACACACAGTAGTATTAGGAATCTCACTGTTTAAATAAAGATTGCATCACTCCATGAGTTTTCTTTCTAGAAGTTAAATATTGCAGTGTTTCTTAATATCTTTGGTTTAGAAAAAACCCAAGTTGTGACATATAAATCYTCCTTTCAAAGTTTTAGAGAACATGGTGACTGAAAGATTGAGACTGGCTGGGGTTGCTCTAAACTGGCACGGGCTGGGAATGGATAACTGGCCWCACTTTTTTAGAATATCAGTTTCTTAAATGGATTTCTTAAAATGGATAATACACACCAAATACTACAAACAGTTTTTAAAAAACCTCAATACCTAAATGAAAGAAAAAAAAAMMCCTGCACCASWATTGACTCAATACAATCTTGCATAACTCCAGAAGAAGAAATAGACTGGCAGCAAACAGACATTGTTCCAACTATGATGCCACGGCCTCTGCTTTTCTCCTCAACAACCTGTCTGACTCATTCTAATTGCACAAGTAATAGGAGTAGGAGCATTTAACTCTTGTATTTGCTATGATTCAGTGGTTTTCTTTTTCCTATTGTATTCCTACAGGCAATTTCCTTATTTTCAGAACATATTGCCAAGTTTAGTAGATAGAAAAAAAATCAACTCACTACAAAAGATCCTGCTAATAATTTCTGTTCAGGGTTGCTCTTGCACTTGACTACACTGAAACAGAGACTTCAGGGGAAAAAAAAAAGTCAGGGTCAAAGAAATTTTATGCATAGTTTGTCCAAATGAGGTTGCTTAGCTACTCAGCAGATGTGTGGTGAAAAGAAGCATAGTCAGAGGCCTATACATGGATGACCTGCTACAGAATTCAAAAAATCCCAATAGCTTAGAGGAGTCTGGACTGATTCCATAGTGAATCTGATTTATGTTTATTTCTGGTTTGCTAGAAGTCCTTCTTTTTAATAAAATTTTCTTTCCACATGTGGATTCTAAAAATGTCCTTTTTTAAACTACAGAGAGTTTGCAGTGGTTTGGAAAATTCTGCTCCCTGGCTTATCTTAGCAGGGTCTGGAGGTGCAGCTGACATCTTGGCTGCATTCATGAATGACCCACAGCTGATCGTGCCAGAAGCTGTTGAAAAGCAGCTTAAGGAGAAATTCCCTGCAGAAAGCTTCTCACAGAAGGACATTCTCCAGTGGACAGTGACAGTGAGTTCTCTGTCTGATAAATCATCACGTTCAACAAGTCTCTCCTAACCTTTGGAGCTTTGGCAGCCCCTTCAGTACAGGTTTGGCAAGAAGCTGCTCACAAGTTTTGGGAACTCCAGTGCTTTGACACCAGTGCCATCRAATGCCTCTCCAGCATTAAAATCAAGGGGTCATTTGATCATGCAAACCACTTTGCTGCCCCACTCATTCAGCTAAACACTTAGGGCTCTGTCCTKCCTCCATCCMATCCCCAAGTAACAGCACCCAGGARCCCCACAGTCCTTCTGCAGCACATGAAGCATTATTTATAGCCACAGCTGTGGAGCTTGTGMAGCTGTGACAGAAGAGACCTAATTCATGATCTACAGCTGTTAAATGGAAACCTAGCTGTGGATAAGMATGAATAAATTAAACAGAATGAAGYGTGTTCAGAAATCCTATCTATTGTCAGTTACTTGTTCTTTCAGTGTTATTGTTCTTAAAACAGAAAGACAAAGATTCACAGAGCTTCCTTACCCTTTGTCTTGGGGTACACTTGCTGAATTTAAACCACTATGTATAAGCCTTTTAGAAATAATTAAAAAAAAAAAAAAATCACTTTGAGATTGTCTTTGTGTGAAGACTGAAGGGTTTCTGAGATAAACCAAGYCCACCTGACCTGGCCCACGACATGTCCTTTGCTTTCCGTGCTGAAATCCTCAGCTTTAAAAGTTCCACMCACTAATTCCATTAGGAAGAACTTTACCAGATCACTAACAAAAGGGGATGAAAAGCATCTAGAAGCAATATTGCCAGATGCTCACAATGTCTCAGTGCAGCTGAACTGTGAGGAAGAAAACTCAATAAACAGAAGCAGAAGGAAAGAGAGGAGTACTGTATATCAATATTTGAGGACTTTTACTTAGAGAAGAGTTAGAGACTATGCTTTTAAATAAACAACTCAGAGAGCACAACTCAAATGTCAAAGCAGGATGAGGTAAAATGAAACTGGTGGTATGCTGGCTATAATGTGACTTTGAGTAAAATAAGAATGTAAGATAAGGAAGGATCTTTTAATTAAAACACTGTTCTGCTTCTCAGCATACCCAAGTCCTGTTCCTCCTCCCCTGGTAGTGACTTGGAAAAGGCAATAACACCCTCTTTGTCTTGGGAGTTATTTATGTATGGGAAACTAATAATATTTGCCTTCTTGCCAAACCTCAGCTTTGCAATTAGAACATAATTTTTGGGAAATACCACATAGGTGATCTTCACTGTTGGGCACATATGTGCATGGGAAAATGTGTAAAATTACTTTTGTTTCAACTCCAAATAGATTCAGACCATTATTTCACACCAGCATCTTCTAACTCTGCACAACTTTGAGCAAGATGGCTCAGAAGAACTAGACACAGTCATTTTAAAAGCTTTAGTAAAAGGTAAGATACAATAAACCTTTGATAAGTTACAATAAACCTAAGMTACAACAAGTGTAATGTTTGTCTTAGTTGACTTCCATACCATAAATATATTTAATTTTTCCCCAGTGCAAGTTCAACTGGCTGTTGGATCAGATATCCTTTCTGATGCATTGTTCTTCTGTTTGTTTATTGACGAATTAACTGTGGCAGTTACCATAGCTCTTGTAACCTTGCTCTAAACCAGTGTTTGCTTTTTAATCTCATGCTATTGTACAGTATTTTTTTAATCACTTCTGTATTTCAATACTTGCTTCTCTTAGTAACAGAGGCTACAGAAGAACTGAAATATACCGGAGCAGTATATTATTCAAATTACAAACCATTAAAAAAACCCCAAGAAAACAAAAACAAAAGCCACAGGTAGACTAGAACTACCTTTGTTTCAAAAACAATCCGACAAACCAGAATTCATATGAAATCTCCACTGTATCTTTTGAAAGAAGACATTACTTGTGCTGCCACCTATTTCACTTTCCATTAACCTAATGGTTTGTTAGCTTAAATTTAGCATGGGAGAAAACAAAAAAAAAGACATTCTATTCCTAATGTGCTAATTGAAACAAGGCAAAAACAACAGCCAGTCCTGTCCCCTGCGTTCTGTCCCTCTCAATATCCAACAGTCATTTAAACGTAATAGTCTAATAGAGAATTAATCTAGAAAAAAAATCACATTTTTGAATATTAATGTTGCTAAATTTAGRAAAATATTGCTGTTAAGAGTTTCTGGTTAAGCAACCTACAGATCTGTGATAGCTGAAGGAGAACTTGCATTGCTAATCAAAGTACCAATAGTAWATTAAACTAAACAATACTGCTAAATATCGACTTTCTTTGCATTTCCCATTTTTTTCCAGCCTGTAAAAGTCAGAGTCAGGAGGCTCAGGAATATCTGGATGAACTGAAGCTGGCTGTGGCCTGGAACAGAGTCGACATTGCTAAAAGTGAAATATTCAATGGTGACGTGGAGTGGAAGGTACCAGGTTTTACTGCCTTAGAGGACAATTGGAGTAYAATCCACTGTGCACAGGACACTGGAACAGCCCAAAATGTTTTGGGAACATCCAAAAAAATGGCTTCAGATTTTAATACTACCACTGAGAGACTGGGCAGGGATAGTGAGCTTCCTGAGGCTGTTTGTCTTGGCCCCCTATATGATAATGGCTAAAGACAGAGGAATGACTTTGTGTTCATCATCTCTTTCTTGAGCTCTTTGAGAGCAACATTTCACCCCTTCTGTACAGACCTTTAATGCAAATGAAGCAAAGCTTACAAAGTACAAGAAGCAGGCAGATATTAATGTTAGAAGGTGGTATGGAGAATGTAATTTTTCAGCTGCTGCATAAATAGCYAGTGAGGTGGGTACCTTACATCAGATCCTACAGCATACAATTTGTGTTGATGTTTTAGCACAGCACAGACACTTTGTCAGAGAGAAATGAAGAGAGTTCCACCTCTTTCTCACTGTACCCATTGTTGATTRGTGGAAGACAAAATGTGCATGTCCTCATGTTAAATCTCTCTCATCATCCATCCATGATTACCCCCAAAATTTCATTTTTTCATTGTTTTCTTTTTTTTCCCCTTTCATCAATCTAGTCCTGTAACCTAGAGGAAGTGATGATGGATGCTCTGGTCAACGACAAGCCAGAATTCGTAAAATTGTTTATTGACAACGGGGCTAACATATATGAATTCCTGACCTACAGTCGCCTGCAGAGACTCTACTGTTCCATTTCTCAGAAATGTCTCCTCTATGAACTTCTCCTGAAGAAACATGAAGAAGGCAAACTGACCTTGGCAGGGCTCACTGGTCAGCAGCAAAATGAGCAAAGGGAGATCTGCCCCCTCTTCACTCTCAGTGAGGTCTCCAGAGTTCTCAAGGATTTTCTTCATGATGCATGCAAAGGTTTCTATCAAGACGTCAGACATGGAGGCAAGAAGAAATCTGTGAGTCACAACTTTGCATCGTAGTTCAATCTGATCCCCTCCAATTCAGAATCCGAACAATTTTAACTAGGTCTAGCTTTTGGGGTGGGGCAGGGAACAGATTCAGTGAAAGATAATGGCAAATACAAAGTGATAAGATTTACATTTACTAAGGAGTAATTAGATATAAAAATAGTGGTTGGCTTTTCTTTTCTCACACAGAACTTCAGGCAGAAGTACTTGAAAGATAGCACTTTCTAGGAGAAAGAAAAACAAGCAATGTTTTTAATCCCAGGTCTGAAAATGGTCATCTTTGTATGTGAAACTATTCCAAGATTTAAACTGTCTATGAGTAGACCACACTCAGCTACTGATACTCAATAATATGCAGCATTTGATATTTGCTCTTAGATCATTACAGTTTTGTTATTGAGTGACATAACACAGCAAGGAATAGGAACAACTGTGGGAAGGGGCCCAGGCAAGAGTGCTGGCCAGAGTATGGCAAGGAAATTGTGATGGGAGTACCACTGTGGAATGTCTACAATCCACAGTGCTGCAATAGGTGCCTCATCATTTTTTTTTCATTTTGACAGTGTGTTTAATATTAAAACTCCCAAGTACCAAAGTTCTTGCAAAAGCATTGAAAGGAATTTTGGGCACAAGCTTTCAAAACAATGTGTGTTTTGGGCACATTGTTTCAAAACAATGACATAAAGAAATGTCATTAAGATTTACTTTAAGACAAACTAAACAATTAATCCTTTTGGTATTTGCCAAGTTCTAACTCCATCTTAAAACCATTAAAACTGAAACCTAATTTAATAAAATAATTCTCACTCAAGAGCTTAAATCAACTTTGCTTTGATAAAGCCTAGCTAAATGAATTAATAGTATGAAAASTTAAGTTTGAATCTACTCAGCATTTTTTTATTCACAAGGACACAATACTTGAAATAATACCTCTGAAGTCACTAAGCAGCCTCCAGACTTACAAATTTGCCCCCCAAAGTCTCGCTTAACCTTTCTGGCATTTAGCAGTAAGTGAGCTAAAGCCAAAGTGCTGTAAATAAGGGCCAATTTAGACATCAGATCCTGCTGCCTACTAGCTTTTTCCCTTTTAAAGCTTCTTCCCATGGCTGCTTCCCAACAGCAGCCAAATCCCATTATCATTGGCAAGAGAAGGAGCATCACAGCACTGGGATACCACAGTCACTGCTGCGAAATTGTGTCTTTTTTCAAGTTAGGAACTAGTGGMTATAAAAACAGGTGAGACCTTTAGGATATCTTTGTGTCCTGCAAGGCTTTCAATGCCATTTAGTTAGTTCAATAGCTCACTACAGACTGAAGAAACACATCCCAAAATCCCACAAAAATGTCATTAAAATAAATTTGAACAGAATGCCATAACTTAAATTATTAAAAAATATATTCTCACAAAAACCTATTTAATTTAAAAAATATCCACTCTGGCTGCTTCTGACCAACACAATAGACATAAAGACAGTTTTTAAATATACTTAAAACTCAGAACTTGACCTAAGTGGCTACACTTCCTCCAGACAATATTTTTATCAAGTGCTAAAGGAAAAAGCAGTGTTCTACTTAAACTGYTCCCTGCATGAGGGAAAGGTTTCTCAAAGGAAAGACTAAAAAGAGGTATTGATGCACTCTATTCTTGTCCTGTACAGGGCCTTGGCGAGATTTATTTCTGATGAAATAAAATGCCTTTTGTTCCCTTTTCTCTGAAGYCGTGCCCTCTGTGGCAGTCGAGCAGAGTTGGATACAATAGAAGGCAAGCTCAGATTAGTTTATCACAGGTTTGTCTTGTCTGATATTACACACCAGTGGCTGAACCCCGGCTTTAATAACGTCAATGAGAACTTTAGCATTGGCTTCAACAGAGTCACTGYTTCATCCAGAATGTTCTCACACATATTGGGTTATATCAGGGACACAAGGATCCCTTAACTCAGTTAAGAATTAGCAGAATGAGCTAATTACCTCTTAGTTCTACAGAAAATAAAAATCAAAGAAATACGAAGCAGCTGGCGAGGCCAAGAAACACTTAGATCATGTCATTTGCAAGGAGCAAGACTGCAAATCAGGTTTTAAATTCTACAAACCATATTTCAGGATAAAATGAACACAAAGCGACTACCTGGCCCCTTGGACATGAACCAGAAAAGCAAAAATCCTTGGAGGGATTTGTTTGTATGGGCAGTACTTCAAAACCGGCACAAGATGGCAAACTATTTCTGGGCTATGGTAAGCTCTGAGCTGTAGCTGCTTCAGGTGAAGTATCGGCATATTTCAAGTTTACGAGGTGGGGTTTGTTTTTTTTGTTTTTCTCCCTCTCAGCCTTGCAGCTCAGATGACAGATAGGTTTGTTTCCTAAACGCGAGAGGTGGCATTTATTGCGCCTTTCATCTCTCAGCCGGYGGGGCCGGGGGATGGGGGCACAGCGCTGTAAATCAGCGCAGAGCTGCCCGCCCTGCTCCCCCACTCCCGGGCACAGGTTTTGTGCCTCCTACAATGGCCAATTGTTGGGGGCCGAGCGTGACGGGAGGGGACGGAGCAAGAGGCATCTTTAGGGTACGTGCTCCGCGCGTAGGGATGAGCATCCCGCTCTCCACGGCTCAGCTTCGAGCGGGCATAATCGGCTCCTGTTTTACATCCCAGCCCCGTCCCTTCCATCTGGGAGCCTGCCTGCCCCCACAGACACAGGCTGTGTCTCGGGCTCCATCCCCTTGCAGAGGAGCGCATCTGGCCCGGGGGGAGCCCTGGCAGAGCGGGGTGTGTGCGTGCGGGCACATGGGCACAGCCCCGGCAGAGCACGGCCCCGCTCCGGTCCCTGCTGTGCCTCTGCCAGCC